>NC_047669.1:73285675-73508175 GCF_011762505.2 Arvicanthis niloticus | reverse complement strand
TCCAAAGGCAAACAGACCATGCCTACACTCCATTGCTACAAGTGTTTCTATGCAAATGTCCAGTAGGAGGGTGGAAAATGGAGGAAGACCAGAGAATTGCGCATCTGTCTTGAGGCTGTTGGCTCACTGAGAATTTCTCCCTTGTACCTCATAAGCAGCAGCTAAAGACTCCAGGAGCCTCCCTTCAGATCTCTAAACACTTGATATGTGTAGTAGAAGACACGCAAACACGATTTCGCCAATCTTCCACTCCTTTCCAAGGAACAAAACTGTCTGAGCACAGAGAGGACATGTTGTGAATGCTAAACAGATCAGTTTTGTCCCCAGCCTGCCAGAGTGTTCACTGGAAAGATGGTGGGGTGTGTCTGTGTGTCTGTGTGTATGTGTGCATGCATGTATGTGTGCGTGTGTGTGCATGTGCGTGTGCATGTGTGTGTGTGTGTGTGTGTGTGTGTGTGTGTGTGTGTGTGTGTGAGTTTCTTGTTTCTGTGCCCTAAGCCAGGGCTGGTCTTGCAAAGCAGACTTGGAAGTAAAGAATTTGAGTTCTCACCTGGAGCAGCTGGCAAGGGTGTTAACAGATGACATGACCTTGGACTTTACATTAGCCTACAAATACATCGAGATTTTCTGTGTACATATAAAGAGGTATGTGATGAGGGTGAATTGCCTCATAAAATCATAGGAGCTAACAAGTCTTGAGACCTGCTGGGTCGTGTTGGCAGTGAACATGGGGTCCAGCAGGCACCTGATGGTGTTTCCAGGCTGAAAACAAAATCAGGCAGAAAAATACAGATTGTAGAAGAGCCAGTTTATAAAGACATAAGAACTTCTAAGGCAGTGACCAGAGCAAGGAGGAGGTTAGAAGCTCCATGGTAGCACACTGGAAGGTTTGGATCTTTTATAGGCCGCTTGTACAGAGCCAACATTCCTTGTGTTTATACATCATGGGCTAATGCTGCATGTCCTACCTGCTACCTGTTGGCCCTTTCTGGTGTTCCTCTCTGCCAGCTGGTTTTCATCATATGTTAATCTCACAGTCCTTCTTGTTAGATTTTTCTGGACCCCACACTCCACCCTGCTCTCCTACCACAGTGAGGTGGCAAACAAAGATGATGTCCTGTCGATCTAGGCAGGACTAAGACACCCATAGATGTCTGTTCCAAGTCCCACTATGGCACGTGGGCGGTGTGAAGATTGTTCTTCTGGTAGCTGAAACGGACCTGAAGAACGGTAGTTAGGGAAAATTCTAGATGGCGCGGTAAGGAACTCGGTTGCTGGGCTGGACAGACGATGCTGTGGAGACAACACAGCATCGTTCAGAGAGTACAAGATATTTGAGGTTTGGCAAATCCTCAGATGTGGGCTGCCAGGTCCCGCTGCCCTGTCTGCCCCTGCCCTCCCCTAACCTGGTGCATTTTGGAGAAATTAAACCCATATGTTTCTGATTTGCTGACAGGTAAAGATCTTCCAAAAGTGGGTTTTCAGGATTGGTTTGGACAAAAGGAAGCTTCAGGAACCTTAATTATTCCTGTTTTTCATTTTGAAACACAGACCTGTGTTCTTATATAATCCATGCTGTGCCTCTGAAATCAAAGCCCAAACGCAGATGCCCAGAGTCAATAGGGGCTACAGAGGAGAAACTACGGCCTCAGCACCCAGCAGAGAAGTCCTGGAAAACCTCACTGTCCTGTGTGCCCCTTTCTGCTGTTCCGTACCCAGGAAATGCCAGGATCCTACGGATTGAGGTGTAACTCACGGCCTCTTCACGCCAACTCCATGGAAACTCTTGGCTGAGTACATCGTGGATCAGGATAGTTCCCCTTGGAACCAGGTTTTCAGGTTTTTGGGTGCCCTCATCCCTCTCTCCCCTTCAGGGTACCACATGTAGCTTTTTCCCTTTGGGGTCCCCTCCAAGTCACCTCTTCTTCCCTGAACTCCTCTTGCTCAGAAGCAGTGGTTTTGGGCTAGGCGTGGATCCTCATGTCCCTGCCCTGGACCACAACTCGGAAACTCTTCAGTCTGTCTCCACACCACTGCCTCAGGCCTGAGGTATGGTCTGCAGACATTAGTCTTTTGATGACTGAGGTCATGAAGCACAAGAGAAAATGGGAAACCCTACAAAATATACAGGTGTATTCTCAAGTCCAGCAGCTGGATGACTCCGAGTGAAGCAGACTCCGCCTCCTCTTGCCTCAGCACCACAACATGTCTTCCTGTTTCTTCTGTCTTTGAAAGTCCAGGTAGCCCCTGCTGAGCTGTCCCTCCTCGGGAAGCTGAATCCTCCTAGCCAAGCTCAGGGGGCTTCTCTGCAGTGTACCACCCTACACCTCACATCCCCAACTCGATGGTGGTGGGAGGCAGGTACTGAGACATATGCAGTATTATGATTTGAGCATAAGGTCACCTTTACAGTCCACCCTTCCTCCAGCCTGCTGTCACCTTGAGGTACCTACACTATGCTATTCCCAGAGCCCAGCAGAATGGAGGTGACACATCCTGTCTATCGCTGACCAGCTTCTTCCTCAGCCCCAGCATCAGGCATCAGTCATTGTCACCGGGTGGCCCAGTACTGTCAAGGTACAGACTAAGAGTAATTAGCATGTTATTAGACACTCTGAAACCGGAACCCACCTGGATGTGTTTGCAAAAGCTGTTTGGATGAAATGCCTTGGACAGGGCAGCTTAAACAATGGGTATTTTAGTTTCAGTTCTATAGGTCAGAAGTTGAAACCAAGGTGACAGCAGGGTTGGACCAGAGGGACAATCTGTTCCAGGCTCCTTCCATGGATCTCGGTGGTTTACTGGTGTTCTTTGGCTCCCAAAAGCATCACCAGTATCAGCCTTCATGTTCCTATTGTATTTTCCCCACAAGTCTGAGTTCCCTAAGACCTCATCCTAACTGCGTCATCTACAGAGACCTCCATCTCCAGTTAAGAACTGTGATCATTAGTTTTAATTGTCAACTTGACACAATCTAGAATCACCAGGAAAGAGAGCCTGACTTGGGGAGTGAACATCTGGATTAGGTTTGTATATGAGAGAGTGTCTTGATTACACTGACTGATGTAAGAAGATTCAGCCTACTGTGGGCGGCACCATTCCCTTGGTTTGGATCTTGGACTGTTGAAGAGTGGAGAAAGAAGTAGTTAGCTAGGCATGCATGCGTTCTATCTGTACTCTCCACTGGAGTTGCCCCTGCTTTTAAGTTACTACTCTGGCCTCTCCACAGTTATGGACAATGACAGGAATTGTGAGGTAAGATAAACTCCTTATCTGCTAAGCTGCTTTGTTCAGGGTGTTTCATCACAGGAACAGGAATGAGATGACAAAAGTCCTGTTCACAGAAGCCAGGGATTGATCCTATAACAACACTCTTCTGGTAAAGAAAGAGAAAAGGCTAAAACCAGTGTCCAGTAGCCATTTAAAATATGCCAAACTGGGGTGCCTTTTGAGAATAGGGAGACCCCTACTAACAATTCTGTGGCTGCCACAGGCCTAAGCCAGGCTGTGCCAGACCCTGGGGTACCATCTGTGGTTGCAGAGGCTCCCAGCCTTTCCCAGGCAAAGATGTGTTTTTACCATTGCTGCAAATCCCTCTTTGTTTGTGTTCTCCAGGAGTCCAGCATGTTTTACACACAGCTACAGAGCAGCTAGGGATTAGCTGTATCCGGCTGGAGTAAATTTGCTGTTTCCAGTTACCAAACACAAGGCCAATCTCAGCAATTAATTTAGCTAGATCCAGTCAGGTCCTCTTCACACCTGTTCCAGTGTTAATTAGCCCCAATCTCCGGGGAGAGTTGGGACCGCTGAAGACTCGGATCAGGCAGGGCCTCTGCAGCCACCCAGTTACATCCATCACACACAGGCCGGCAGCCTCCGTCCTTCCAGCTGGAGGAAGAACACCCTTTTCCCTTGTAGACATCCCTTCATCTCTTCCCAAGAGAAGGGCATGTTCGCAGTGAGGTTTCTTTCTGAGACTGGACAGGAGTGGGGTGCTTGAAGTGCCCTTCTAATTAGCAGAGTCTGGTATGAGTCCCCAGGATAACAAGATAGAAAACAAAGCCAGCCTGCACACCCATTTCCTGATATTTTTTGCCCTATTTTCTTCCTTTTGGAAGATGACCCAGTGTTAATGAGAAATGAATCACTTATTGTTGAGGTACAAATGGAAAGATAAGTGACATCAGTAATTAAGTCACAGGCTCTCTTGGGTATAATGGAGCCATTTGTCGGGCAGTCGTATTCAATTAATTAATTTCATTAAGGCTACCTTGCCTCTCCGGGTCGAGCTGTTCAGCTGTCAGCTCTTATAATTTGTATTATATAGAAACAGAAAAGGCTGGATCAGTATATCACAAACTCGAAAGGAATGTGCACAGCACCACAAGAAACACAGCTAGCAGATGCTTGTTTGTGGATGTGAGAAGCACTGGGGGGGGGGGCATCCCTGAGCCCCTTCTGCAGTGGTTTGGAAGTCCCCTCCCAAAGATGTGGTACAAGCTTGGCCACAGACCTATCACCTCACTGGAAGGTTATAGGACCTTTAAGACATAAAGCCTAATGGGAGGAAGTTAGTTTCCTGAACATGTACCCTTGAAGAGGATTCTGGGAGCCCAGCCTTTGCTCTCTTACCTTTTCCCAGCCTCTAACACCATATTATATTAGACTGTCACATGCCCAAAATGAGAGGGTCAGGTGATCGTGAATGGGAACCTCTGAGACTCTGAGCAGAGTCAACCTTTACCTTTAATGACTCATCTCAGGCATTTTGTTACAGTAACACAATGTGGACTCAACATCCTTTCCTTCGTGGCTTAAAAAATGCTTTGAGTGCTTCTCAAATCAGATCTCTAGGAAGGAAGAGAGAGTGGGTTCAGCTCATCTCAGTACACTGTCCCTGGCCACAGCCAAGGCCTTTGGTCATACGATCAACCTTGGCCACAGAAATGACAAGAAGACAAGACAATGAGGCTGAGGGGCATGGGTGAGCAGATACAAAGGGTCAGAGCCAGCAGCCCCTGCCTGGCCCAGACACTGGTCAGTGATTATCTGCTTTCCTTCCTTGCTTCTGCTGATGCCAGGGAGAATTTTGAACCTGCCCATGCTCAACTACATCTCACCTCTCAAAGCCCAGGTTCACTTGCCTTGTGCCCATGCTCTGGATAACAGACAGACACACCCACACTCTCTTGGGTCCCCCCACACCACCCACTTTCCATTTCGACTCTTGCCAACTCGTCTCAGAATTCTTTGCTCGTGCCAGTGGGAAACTTGCTCCCAGAAAAGAAGGTAACAGTCCAGGTCCGCACTTAATACAGTGCTTATAAAAAAGAGAATCCTGGTGTTCTGAAGACAAAGGCTGCAAAGCTCGGAATCTCGGTAACTCCCCTCATGCTGACCCGACCTCTCCTTTGCCCACTTCCTGTATGATGTCCTCCTTACAGCTCTATCCTGTTTGGAGTGGTTCGGAGTGCTCTCCTGGAGCAGTACGGCCTGCTCCTTTTCATTGTAACACAGCAGTATTCCAGCTAAATTCAGGATTTAATACGCTGCCGTGTGAGCTGGCTCGGGAACCAATCTGCCAGTCTTAGAAAAACAGCCATGTTCCAGACAGCTAACTTCCGAGGGCCAAGGAACTCCAAAGCACATGGTTGCCTATCCCAGGCCACTGCACTCATTCTCCCCTCCCAGCTACTCGAGTGATCTTGTGCTTCTGGAGCCTGGTTCATGGATGAGAAAAAGAATCAGCAGCAAAGGCCCCAAGTGTGAGCCAGGATGCAAAAGAAAGGGCCAAAGATCAAGCTTCCAAAACTCACCACTTTCAGACATGGAGATCTGGGGTGGGGTCCAATAATTGTCATCACCAAATACCCTTCCTACTGCAAAAGTTATCTATAGATGATCACCCGACCCAGGTGAGACCCACCAACCTGGGTCAGGCAGTGATAGAGCTTCTGAATCCTTAACAGCCAGACACTTAGCCTGGCCAATCCACACCACCTTTCCAGGGAGAGGTCACAAGGGGGGAGGCAGCCTGTCCTGGCTCAGCTCTGCCTATCTCTAGGCAGATACCAGGCCTGGAGAGTAGGACTCACCTTCCCTGGAATAGCCTTCCCCTGAACCCCATCACTTACAGTCCATTCGTACTTAGATCTAGAAGCCCTGGGGAAGGCTCAAAGGATTTGTCATTTGGGAAAGCAATATTTTCTTTGGTTTTGTTCTCAGTTTCTTCCCAAAATCTCACCTGCCCAGAGATGTCCTTGAGGCTCAACAAAGCTTAGGGACCGTCTATAGTTTCCATGAGAGATTCAGACATTTGTGGGATAGTTACAGCTGGCTGGACACCTGACAGTTCTAGAACCCATGCACTGATGTCTACGGCAACCCATTTCAGCATTTTTCAGATTTAGTTTTGAATCTGACTCACAGAGAAGGCAATCAATCCAAGGGCCACTGCTATGCTCAGGCCTTAGCTGGGGTTCCACTTGGAAAGCCTGGTAAGGACTTGAATGGAAGGATGTGATTTGGGGAGTGGTTCCAGGAGACAGGAGGCTTATGTAGGAACCAGAGAACCCCCCCCCCCCCCCCCCCCGCCGCTTGCGTCTCCTGAACCTCCAGCCTCAGGACAAGAAAATGGACACTTTGGCCTTAAGCTTTCAGCCTTGGGGGAATGTGTGTTTATTCCCTTACATTTCGGGGTTGCATGCACTTGAATGCCAGGCCCTTGTCTCAGAGAAGCCCAGAGGTGAAAGAGAGGTCTGTGGCAGAGCTGAAACAGGGGGCCATCTGGTGCCAGCTGCATAGTCTTTCCAGCAATGACAGACATCTAAGGCAGACCCGGAGGTGAGAGATTCACATAGAAGACTTGCTCCCATATGGTATATTATGAAAAACAATACTTTTTTCCCATGTTATCAGTGTCTAGTACAAAAACTTCATGTACATTAGAACCTTTGAATCAATATGTTTAAAATTATAATCAAGCCTTCTGGCAGTCAAGAGTGGTACAGCTCAGTGAGGAGCGTCTCTGTGACGGGACAGTCTCTAGGCCCGCCTCTCCACCTGGTGATGGTCCTTGTCCCCTTGAACAGGGATGGAGGAAATAACATCTCAAGAAGCAGTAGAATCACCAAGGGTCCAGTTTCAGTCTTTGGAGAGCCAGTCTGAATGTCTTTCCCCAGAGCTTCCGTGTCTGCAGGACACGAGATGGAGCAGGGATTCCTGAGAGGATTTCCAATGTCCAAGCCTGATGGAATCTCTCAGCGGGAACAAGATCTACAAAGTCTTTGATCTAGAAACTAAGACTAGAGAAGTCATGAGAGACGACTGGTCAGGTGGAGAGACCAGAGAAGAAAACAAGCTGTGGATTTCTAAGCGGGAAATTTCAGAAGAAGCACATTCGCACAAAGTGAGAGTAGAAAAATTCAAGCAAGATATTGCGCACGTTCCCAAAACTAGAGGTTTATAAGTCTGAGGACAGATTAGAAAGACTCCAGGAGGTTCTAAGAAAGTTTCTCTTTCTAGAGAGGGAGTTTAGACAAATAATAATCATCAAGAAAACTTTCAGCAGTGAGAAGAACGCTGAACCTGACAAAAGCTAGACTCCATACTTGATACAGATCAAAGAGTTCTTAGAACACAGACCACTGATAACAGTAAACATGACGAACTTCAACCAGAACCCAGCTGTTGGCGAACAAGAACCCATAAATCTAACAGAGAACTTTCAGAGTACTGACTATAAGGAAAGCTTAATGGATCTGTCCCACCTTAATAAATGGGCGAGTATGCCTACCACTGACAGATCCTATAAATGTGATACGTGTGGGAAAACCTTCCATCAGGCCTCAGCTCTTACCAGAAATCAGAGAATTCACACAAGAGAGAAACCCTACAAATGTAAGGAATGTGAGAAATCTTTCAGTCGGAGCTCAAGTCTTAGTCGACGTAAAAGAATACACACTAGAGAGGAAGCGTACAAATGTGAAGCGTCTGATAAATCCTGTGATGCACCAGATAAGTCTTGTAGCCAGAGCTCAGATGTGCTTCAGCATAAGAAGGTTCACGCCAAGGCCAAGTCTTACAAGTGTGGGACCTGTGGAAGAATCTTTAGCTGAAGTGTGCTGTTGGGAGCCGACTTTTAGCAGAAAGCGGCTATCAGCTTTGCAGCCATCTCAAGCCATATACCCTGACGTGAGACTTGTTTTTCAACAGCCTACAACAGCTGAAACACACTCTGATATCCCACATATTTTGTTTTGCTATTTACTGCCCCCAGCTGCAAGGTGCACGTGGTATCCATGCCTGCAAGGCATGTGGTTCACGTGCTATCCACACCATACATGCCTGTAAGGCACACGTGGTATCCAAGCCTGCAAGGCGCATGTGCTATCCACGCTATTCACACCTGTAAGGCTTATGTCATATCAACACCTGCAAGGCACGTGGCAAAAGCCTATAAATACCCCAGATTTCCCTTCAATAGAGAATATAGGAAGACAATGAGAGAGACAATAAAGGAGAGAGAGAAAGACAATAAATGAGACTTGAGACTTGATCAGACCCTCTGACTTGTCTCCATTCTTCATGTCGCTTGCCCCCCCCCCCCCTCTCTCTCTCTAGACCCGGACCTGTGGAACAGAGTAGCCATTACAGTTTGGCGCCCAACGTGGGGCAGCTTGGGCGTTACAGTGTGCATCTTACTCAGCATCAGAGAACCCATAAGGACATGGCCTTCTGCCACACCTCATTCTTAGTTGGACACCAGAGACTACATCATCGAGAGAAATCCTATGAGTATGATGAATGTGGGCTGTCCTATGTTAAACAGCAAGGAATCCGTTTCTGAGAAAAGCCCAACTCGTGTAATGGCTGTAGAAAAGACTTACATCAAATTCCCATCTTATTCAGCATCAAAAGATTCACACTGGAGAGAAACTGCATGAATTTAACAAGTATGGGAAAGCTTTCAGTCAAACCTCATTTCCAGCATCACAAAATGCACAGGAAAGAGAAGTCATATGAATACAACAATTATGAGGAAAGTTCAGTCACAGTTCCGATCTTACTCAGCAACACGAAGTTCCTGTTAGAAACAGAGTCTTTGATTGTGATGCACGGGACGAGAATTCCAGTCAGAGAGAGCACCTCATCCAACATGAAAGGGTCCACACCCAGGAGAAACCTTATGAATACAGTGAACTTGGGGAGACATTTAGTCAAGTTCAGGCCTCATCCAATGTGTGAGACCAGGGAAAGTCACATATGTGCTGAATGTGATATGTCTTCAGTCATAGCTTAGCCCTAGGTCAGCACCAGAGAAATCCGCTGAATGTGAGGAATATTGGAAAGGCTTTTTTTTTTTTTTTTTTTTTTTTTGGTGTTAAATTCCTTATTGTCTCCTGTAAATCAGTGTTAGAATATATAGACTATGGTACATTCTTCATATTATTTTCAGACCTTAGTCACAATTGGGGAATTTGTACTGGAGTAAAATTCCACTGTCAAATATGAAAAAGCCATCAGTCAACTACCTAATTGATTCAGTGTCAAATTTGTGCATAAAGCTTGTGAGGATATAGGTGTGTATGTGAGGAAACTCAAGTCATAGCCAGCGCTTGATCATGTCGAAGAAGCTAGGCCCACGAACAGTCTGTACCCAAGAAATCATTTGTATATAGTAAATGTGGCAAATCTGTGAGCAGAATGTATGAGATGTGAGTCTGGATATGATGTACCAGACGAGATGGTGCAAACAGTGAAATTTAACCACTGTATTTTCAGGCCTTATCCAGTATCAAAGAATTAGAGAGAAAACAGTTACTTCTCTGTGTAATTATTCCTATTTCATCTCAGTCTTTTTACTGCAGAATAACTGAATCCAGAAGATAATTGGTGAACCAAGTAATTTTCTCACAGTATTCTTTACCATTCTAAGTAGGTACGAGTATTTTATTTATAGAACTCATTTAAATGAATTTATTTTAATTTGGCCTATACACATTAAAACATTTTTCTTCTTTGAAATTGATTCTTATTCACAGTTTACCTAGGATACCTAGGATACCACAGATACCTAGGATAATGTAGAAGTGTTAACATAGCTTCTGGAGAGAAGCTCAGTAAGCCTTCCCTGTTCTTGGCCTTAGGGCTCTCCAAAGGAGACTCAGGCCTATTCTTCTCTGAGGACCTTACATGCTATTGTTTCTATAGACACACCCTCGGCTTCCTGTTGTTTTCTGCATTCTCTTAGGCATCCTTAAATGGTGTTCTGGTGTTAGCTTCCCACCAGCTGATAAAGGGTTACTTCCACATCAGCCATCAATAAGTTTGGAGGATTCAGTCTTCCTGAGTTTGTGGCAGGCACCTAAACACTTGCAAGTGATGTCCAAGTTTTTAGCTGCCTTGTTTGCATCCACAGCCCTCTAAAAGAGATGACATCAGGGAGCCAGTGGGACTCCTGTTGTCCTAGCTACATTCATTCCTACTCTGCATGTGTGTGTATGTTTATAGGCCTATACTCAAGGCAAAAAAAAAACGTTCAGGTCTGCTGTTGGTAGGGAAACAAAGAACACACGAATCTGAATGAGGAGATACAGCCTTCCAATACAGATGTTGCTGTTAGTGGTCTATCTAGACAGTATTTCAAGAGAGTGGCAGGTCCATTCCTGGTAGAACCTTAATCATTAGGATTCTTCTTTATCTGTTTCTCTGCAAGAGCAGACAGTGTTCATAACCGCAGAACCAGCTATCTAAGATAGCCCTGGGATTAAATGTTGGCTCGATTGGGATGATTCAGTACATCAAATAAAATCAAACAATCTGTGATTTCAGTTGAGCTCTAAGAATGTTTTGGTAGGTAAAGTAAATTTAAATTTTAAAAGGAATGCCAAAATAGTTTTTGAAGTAACTTGTCGGTTCAAGTAGATATTTAGTTGGTGTAATGACAATATGAGTTTGTATTAAGCCTTTTGTCTTCAGGGAGGGAAAGAAGAAATCTATTAGCTGTACAGTTAATTCATTTGTTTGCATTTACCTGCATGTGAAGACCCCCAGACTCAGGAGACCCTTACTCAAGTCTTGGGAAGTCACGGCTACCCACAAACTCGCAAGACACCGTACCTGGATGCAATCAGCAGAGGTTTATTAGGGAGAGAGTTGGCTAGCCAAGGTCAATTTGGGTCACTCGCAGGAGTTGAATTGACAAAGCCAGTCAGTCTGAGGAGGGTTTTTAAAGGGGAAAACCACAAACCAGGGGAGTGGGAAGTGGGTGAGGGGTTGTCAAGGATACATAACATAAAAATAGTGGAACATTTCAGAGGAACCCACCTTAAATGATTTAGAGTCATGTGAAAATCACTCTGCACACTCATTCTTCTCAAGAATGTAGTTTTACCATGTCACTGTGCCCTACCCTGTCATTTACCAACTATTTCAGATTAACTATTTCTCACTTGCCCAGGCCACAGCCCCACCTAGATGACTTGCATCTTTTTTGTGGTCAGGAATGTGTCTTCCTGCTTTGGGCCTTCCTCACCCACAGGTGGGTTTTCTTCCCTGAGGCTTGAGGAATGTTAATCCAGCAAGTGTCCTTTGATTCAGGGATAATGTCCTCCACCCGGAATGTATCCCGAGGCAGTGAAAGCCTGAAATCTTACATCCAGTTCCGCTTTCTGGAACTTGCATTCTTTTGCTCAGGTCTAGGGTAAAGAAAAAGCCTGTATATATTTCATAAAATCATCTTTACAATTTTTCACTCTACACATGCACACTTTCATGTACATATTCAAGCTTGGTTTTCACCACAGTTCTGCAAGAGCGCCAAGCTGCACAGACAAACTAAAGGGTTAAAAAGACTAAATCTTAGAGTCCAGTCTCCAGTTAAACATTTTCTTCTCTAACTTAGAACACTAACCAAGATACTCATTTATAAGCATTGGACATTCTTCCTCTTCTAACACTCTTCCAGGGCTCCCTAGATTTTAAGTCTTTCTTTCACAACAGGTTAATGTCTCAGGGGCTGATATGGCTGATTCCAGGTTACGGGGCCTTTTGAAGCTCTTCCTATGGCATTAGTATTGTTAGTTCCAGCTGATCCTGCTGGCTTCCAGAGCTGATGTCAGAGTTGGTTTGGTTTAGTTTGTTTTAAGACAGGATTTCTCTGTATACCCCAGGCTGGAGTTCACCTGCTTCCTAAGTGCTGGTACTAAAGGCATGTGTCATCACCACCCCAGCAGAAGAGTAATTAAGTAATTTTTTAAAAAGTAATTGGTGAACTTAGGCTAACTTTGACACAATGGGTTAACAGGTCAAACCCTCAGATTTTCTATCTCCTGCACAGACATCCCGCCCCATCATTAGTTTCTTTGTTCATTTCTCAGCATTCTAAATTTGTTCTTAGCTTTTTCTGTTAGCCAAACTAGCAGATGGACATAGAACCCCTGACCTGAAGCAGAATAAGTAACAGGAAGAAGCAAGCTTGAATCCTGGGCACGTGAAATAAAGACTTAAAATCTAGGGAGCCCTGGAAGAGTGTTAGAAGAGGAAGAATGTCCAATGCTTATAAATGAGTATCTTGGTTAGTGTTCTAAGTTAGAGAAGGAAACGTTTAACTGGAGGCTGGCTTACAGCTTCAGAGGGTAAGTGCATGACCGTCAAGGCAGGGAGCGTGGCTGCAGGTAAGACCAGGCATGTAGCTCAGAGCTTATATCCTGATCTACAGGCAGGAGGCAGAGGAATTGAGCTAACCGAGAATGTGCTTTCGAAGCCTCCAAGCCCACTCCCCTCCCCCAGTGAGATACTGCTAACAAGGCCTCATCGTAATTGTCCCCAAACTGTCCACAAACAGGCAGCTAAACATGGAGCCCTATGGGGGCCATTCTCATTCAAACCACCACACTGAAAATATGATTTAAAAAAAAAAAAAAAGACAAGGTCTCACTATACTGCCCTGGCTGGCCTGGAACACTGAAATGCCCACCCTTCCTGTCTCCTAAGTGTTGGGATTAAAGGCAGACATTATATATATATATATATATATATATATATATATATAATCAAATACAAAGGTTAAAATCAAGCACCAGGAGTGTGTTTCTAAAATCCTTACAGCATGCCTATGTGCCTCATTTCTAGAAAGTTCTACTTTTTTAGCACCTAGGAAACAGTACACAAACAAATGTCATGACAACCATGTCAAGGCCACCAGATAGAAGAAGGAACTCAGTATAACTTATCTTTATCACAGTGCTTTGTCGCTCAGGTTAAAAATTTGGTTGAAATTAACTAGAGTCTGGGGCATCAAAGACTGCTTTCAAGACCTCATGTCTAAAATTCTGATATACTGGGCTTAAAATATCAATGGCTATTTGTATCCATTTGATCGCTATAAATAAATAAAAAAAAAAAAGCATAATTATTGCTATCCTTTCTCAAACACTAGGTTTCTGATGTCCAAGGTCATTTTCCCCAAGGGACAGACTTTGATGAGAGAAAGGCCATCGTCAGACAAAGTGCAGATGGCCAGGAGGCCATTTAACAAACCGTGAGGATGAGTTCCACCATGGCGCCCATGCTCCCCGTGTTTTATAAAGGATCCACTCTGGACAGGGACCGAAGGGCGGGAGCTAAGAGCAAAGGCCTCTGGGAACACAGTGTTGGTTAGAGTCCGGCTCAGCTCACAGATGAACTGCCACCAAGTCTGAGCATGCTCAGTTGAACGGCCTTCCCTGTCTTACACTGGTGAGCCCAGAGCTTCGGGAAAGGCTGAAGGAGAATGCTATTTAAATACTCTCTAAAGACTCTCACTGGCTGAAAAATTCAGATATATACAAAAGTACAGAAAGCACATTAAGTCCTCAAATGCTTTGTTCCCCCGACTCAGGCAGCTACCCGGCTGGTCTGAGATGCTTGAGTTTGAAGAGGTGAATTTTTTGCTCCTACGGATAGGAAACCCAGGAAGGTTTTCCTGCCTCCCTGAGGGCTTGTGGCCTGCTGGCTCTGTGGTTCACTGGCTTCATTCAATCCTCTCTTTATATGAGGGAACGCTATCTTCTCTCCCTCTCTCAGGCTATTTCTCAGGCTTGCGGCAAATGAAGTGCACTCTGATTCGGTGATGGAGACATATAATCCCAGCATTAAAGGATGGAATTTTCCAGTGCGAGAAGCCGCACAAGAGCACAGGCAAAGCTGTTGCCATGAGCAGAGGCTTCTCAGAACCTCCAACTGTGCAACAAAGCCACCTAGCGTCTGCATGAAAACGGAAGAAAAATAGCCTGACAATGGGGTGATTGTTCCTTCTCTACCAACAATGGCTACCGTTTACCCCTTGGAGAATTGTGCTGGCAAGCAACAAGCAGATGTTGCCTAGGTCTTCCTACACTGACCAGCGGCCCAGGGGGCTTGTTGCTCTCCAGAAGACCATGGTTAGACACCCATGGCTACGGTCACCACATTATCTCATAAGACAAGAGAGAAGTATGCAAGCCAGCCACCCACTGTGGCTCAACTGGCTCACAAAGAATCCAAGAGCTGGCAGCGTGGACGGGCTTTCTGGCTGTTGGTCCTACCATTTGCTCACTACACTAGAAAAACAGCAGGAATGGGCCAAGAATCTGCAGTTCCCTAAACCCTAAAATATCGACCAACCTATCCAGCATTTCCATCCAAGGAATTGTTGGTTCCAACACAAGAAAACCCTTAGGGGTGAGAACGGGGAGTCCAAGAAATGCATGTGGTTATTTTTTGCCACTTACTGGCCCTTGTCCACACTCTGGAAAGAAAGGAAAATCTATTTTAAACACCAGCTATTCAGCATTCAAATGCCATTGGTCTATAAAGCGTGTCTAATTGAAATGCTGACTCCAAATTTTATGTAACTTGAAGACTCTAGGGTCTCCTTCCCTGCTGCTCCAGACTCACAGTGTTGTCCACTGTGTATTTCCTCCGTACAAAACAGCTCTCATTCCAAAGGGAACACAAGTCACTTGTTAGACAGTCGCCACAGCTTGGAAACGGAGATTCAGGTGGTCAAGAGCGGCATTTTCCCCTAGACACGGCTACATTAACTCTTATAATCACAAAATAAAAGATGGTCAGAAACCCAAGCATTCTCAAATGCTCCAGTGGGGGCAACAGGTAGGCGGCCTAGAGGAAAGTGGAGAAATCTCTGTTGTAGGTCACAGATGCCACGGATGCCATGCTTAGCTTTGGGGCCAGTAGAAGGTAGTGATGTTTCCCCTTAAGTTAAATGATAGTTAAAATGTCCCACTCACGATAGAGGCCCAGTGAGAGAAAACTATCTTTTTCTGGTCAAGGGAATAGGATCTCTGGCCTGGGTGGTCCCCTCAACTCCAGCTGGGCAGGTGAGTAACCTGGAAGACAGAGCACCTCTCAGGAACAGGATTCCCATCCCAGAAAGACAGACCAACCTCAGCCATGCCGAAGAGGTAATGCAGGTTTCCTTCCCAGAATCCTGGCTCTATGGGCTCGTGCTTTCAGGACCACAACCACAGCGTCATGCATCCACCCCTTTCTGAGTTACTTGGAGAAGTGTGACTTTTCCTTTTCTCTTTCTCCGGTTTCACTTTTTCTCTAAGGACGCCCACGCTGTCATGTGGCTGCTTGCTGGTGACCTACATGTCGGCTTTCACTCGAGCACGTGGTACATTCTATTTCCCTTCCCCGTTTCCTCCTCCAGGCAGACACCAAGCTTTACAGCTTGATGTCCTGGGAGTTTTCTTTTAAACTTTAATGGAATTGTTCCCATGATTCTTTTTTGGCTCATTATTAAATATTTTTATGAACATGACAACCCTAAGAGGAAATGGCAACTTCCCTGGTGACACTGGTGTGATTCACCACAATTCCTGGTGACAGAGGGGTTATAGAGATGAGTAACAAGCATGGAGCAAGAGTGCCGAAGCCCAAGAGAATTTGACCTGCAGCTGTAGCATTCCAACCTCCTACTGGCACCAAAGCTCGCAATCAGTCCACCACTCTGCGTGGTCTTCACTTCAAGGAACTTTGGGTCACATGAGGAATGATCAGGAGACAGTTCTGAGGCAGGAGAATATGGCAGAGGTCTAGAGAGAGGCCCAGATGTCTGCAAAGTTAGAAAAGAAGCCAGCTGGCAAAGAGGAAGTCTGGAAAGATCTCAGTCCAGGTCCACTAAATCCAGCAGGTACAGGTCAGGGTCACTCCAGAGTGTCTGAGGCTGACCAGAAGCTCAGGTCAGGGTCACTCCAGAGTGTCTGAGGCTGACCAGAAGCTCAGGTCAGGGTCACTCCAGAGTGTCTGAGGCTGACCAGAAGCTCAGGTCAGGGTCACTCCAGAGTGTCCTAGAGTGCTGAGGCTGACCAGAAGCTCAGGTCAGGGTCACTCCAGAGTGTCTGAGGCTGACCAGAAGCTCAGGTCAGGGTCACTCCAGAGTGTCTGAGGCTGACCAGAAGCTCAGGTCAGGGTCACTCCAGAGTGTCTGAGGCTGACCAGAAGCTCAGGTCAGGGTCACTCCAGAGTGTCTGAGGCTGACCAGAAGCTCAGGTCAGGGTCACTCCAGAGTGTCTGAGGCTGACCAGAAGCTCAGGTCAGGGTCACTCCAGAGTGTCTGAGGCTGACCAGAAGCTCAGGTCAGGGTCACTCCAGAGTGTCTGAGGCTGACCAGAAGCTCAGGTCAGGGTCACTCCAGAGTGTCTGAGGCTGACCAGAAGCTCAGGTCAGGGTCACTCCAGAGTGTCTGAGGCTGACCAGAAGCTCAGGTCAGGGTCACTCCAGAGTGTCTGAGGCTGACCAGAAGCTCAGGTCAGGGTCACTCCAGAGTGTCTGAGGCTGACCAGAAGCTCAGGTCAGGGTCACTCCAGAGTGTCTGAGGCTGACCAGAAGCTCAGGTCAGGGTCACTCCAGAGTGTCTGAGGCTGACCAGAAGCTCAGGTCAGGGTCACTCCAGAGTGTCTGAGGCTGACCAGAAGCTCAGGTCAGGGTCACTCCAGAGTGTCTGAGGCTGACCAGAAGCTCAGGTCAGGGTCACTCCAGAGTGTCTGAGGCTGACCAGAAGCTCAGGTCAGGGTCACTCCAGAGTGTCTGAGGCTGACCAGAAGCTCAGGTCAGGGTCACTCCAGAGTGTCTGAGGCTGACCAGAAGCTCAGGTCAGGGTCACTCCAGAGTGTCTGAGGCTGACCAGAAGCTCAGGTCAGGGTCACTCCAGAGTGTCTGAGGCTGACCAGAAGCTCAGGTCAGGGTCACTCCAGAGTGTCTGAGGCTGACCAGAAGCTCAGGTCAGGGTCACTCCAGAGTGTCTGAGGCTGACCAGAAGCTCAGGTCAGGGTCACTCCAGAGTGTCTGAGGCTGACCAGAAGCTCAGGTCAGGGTCACTCCAGAGTGTCTGAGGCTGACCAGAAGCTCAGGTCAGGGTCACTCCAGAGTGTCTGAGGCTGACCAGAAGCTCAGGTCAGGGTCACTCCAGAGTGTCTGAGGCTGACCAGAAGCTCAGGTCAGGGTCACTCCAGAGTGTCTGAGGCTGACCAGAAGCTCAGGTCAGGGTCACTCCAGAGTGTCTGAGGCTGACCAGAAGCTCAGGTCAGGGTCACTCCAGAGTGTCTGAGGCTGACCAGAAGCTCAGGTCAGGGTCACTCCAGAGTGTCTGAGGCTGACCAGAAGCTCAGGTCAGGGTCACTCCAGAGTGTCTGAGGCTGACCAGAAGCTCAGGTCAGGGTCACTCCAGAGTGTCTGAGGCTGACCAGAAGCTCAGGTCAGGGTCACTCCAGAGTGTCTGAGGCTGACCAGAAGCTCAGGTCAGGGTCACTCCAGAGTGTCTGAGGCTGACCAGAAGCTCAGGTCAGGGTCACTCCAGAGTGTCTGAGGCTGACCAGAAGCTCAGGTCAGGGTCACTCCAGAGTGTCTGAGGCTGACCAGAAGCTCAGGTCAGGGTCACTCCAGAGTGTCTGAGGCTGACCAGAAGCTCAGGTCAGGGTCACTCCAGAGTGTCTGAGGCTGACCAGAAGCTCAGGTCAGGGTCACTCCAGAGTGTCTGAGGCTGACCAGAAGCTCAGGTCAGGGTCACTCCAGAGTGTCTGAGGCTGACCAGAAGCTCAGGTCAGGGTCACTCCAGAGTGTCTGAGGCTGACCAGAAGCTCAGCACATATTGTCTTAGTTTGGGTTTTGCTGCTGTGAACAGACACCATGACCAAGGCAACTCTTATAAAGGACAGCATTTAATCGAGGCTGGCTTATAGGTTCAAAGGTTCAGTCCAGTATCAAGGTGAGAGCATGGCAGCATCCAGGCAGGCATGGTGCAGGAGGAGCTGAGAGTTCTACATCTTGTTCTGAAGGCAAACAGAAGGCTGGCTTCCAGGCAGCTAGGAAGGCGGTCTTAAAGCCCATGCCCACAGTGAAACAGTTCCTCCCACAAGCCCACATCTAATCCAACAAGGGTATATCTTTTAATAGTGCCACTCCCTGGGCCTAGCATATTCAAACCACCACACGTATCAAACATACACCACTGAATGAAGAACTAAGATGCTAATAAGATATGCAATGAATGAAGCTATGTGCAGAGCCACATGTAACGGAGGGATCATGGAGAAAGACAGGCAATAACCACAATGGGCAAGAGTGTGTGGAGGCAAGACATTAACACTTGTGGCACCTTTATCATTCCCCATCTTATTCATTTTAAATTAGTTTCTAATTGTGTGTGTGTGTGTGTGTGTGTGCACCACATGAGTGCAGGTGCTCACAGAGGCCAGAAGAGGGCCCTGGATTCCTTGGAGCTGGAATCACAGACACTTGTGAGCCATCCAACCGAGATCATGGAACCAAGCTCAGATCTTCTGCAAGAATAGCACACACATTTAGCCTCTGAGCCTTCCCTCCAGTCCCTGCCACCTTCATCTCTGAGATGAGGATCTCTCAGTGAACCTGGAGCTCACTGATTAGCTAGTCTGGCCAGCCGGCAAGACCCAGGGATCCTCTTTTCTGTCTTTTTGTTGCCAGCATTGAGATTAGAGGTGCTCACAGCCATCTGTGTGTGTGTGTGTGTGTGTGTGTGTGTGTGACAGAGAGAGAGAGAGAGAGAGAATGAGAGAGAGAGAGAGAGAGAGAGAGAGAGAGAGAGAGAGAGAGAGAGAGACCTAAGGATCAAGTCAGGTCCTTGTGCTCTGTAGCAAGCATTTCGGCAATGGAGTCGCTTCTGCAGCCCCGGCCCCATTCGTCACATGTCAGCACTGCCTGAAACACTGAGTCTTACTCCATAGCGCTCCTTCCCTGGGAAAGCAAACTATCACTCAATATAAATACACTGTCCTGATTCCTTTCTCTGAGACGCAAGAACCTGTGAACCCCTCTAAAGGCTTCCAATGTATCAGTGTCTGCATGATTGCTTGATTCAAATAGCAATGCTTCTAAGATTAGCTATTGTATTCAGCATAGTTGGTCTTCAAAGAAGACTCCTGTGCTTGTGAGGTATGAAAGAGCAGCGAGACACAAAGGGTTAACTAGAGAAGAAAGGATGCATCTGCAGCAGGAGGTGTGTGCATCAGTGCACATCATCTGATCCTGACCACAGGGGTCAAATGTAAAGCTCACAGCTTCATGGAGGCCTCATGGAAACAACTAGAGTTGAACAAAATCATGTAGTGGAAAGGCTGCCATATGCAAAATCGTTGTTTACCACTATACTATATATATGGAAGTATATATAGTATACTATATAGTATAGTATGTTACCACTATACTCTCTCTCTCTATATATATATATACATATATATGTATATATGTATATATAGAGTATACATATATACATATATGTATATATATGTATATATATACAGAGAGAGAATACCACTATTATATATGTATATATATATACACACACACATATATATACATATATATATATATATATATATATATATACACACACACAGACACACACACATACATATGACATAGAGGTTACATGGGCACTTGGCATTAGTGAGCTCCGCAGTCAGTATGCCTGACCTGACAGAGCTGAAAGCATTAGGTAAACAATATTGCTGGATGAAGAGGCTTCTGTGGCCGGGTCATCCAGGTCTGACAGGGAGCTACAGCTTGCTGCTTTTGCTCAGCACTCTGAGAGTCCATTAGCCTCGGAGATCAAATTCAAAATTTGAAGTGTAGTTTATCCTGAGTGGACACCACTTTCACGTCTGAACTTGGCCCGGCTGCAGATCAGTAATGGAGCTCTTGTCTAGCACATAGGAAGCCGTGGGCTGCACCTCTACCAGCTTTCTTGCCTCTCCTGACTCCCTATTCCTCACCCCTCCCCACTGCCCCACCCCACCTCATCTCGCCATTGCCCCACACCTCACCCATCCCCACTGCCCCCTGCCTCACTTTGAAATTAAATATTCAAGGGGCTGGGGTGATGGCTCATGAGGTATAAAGTGCTTGCTGCCTAGGTAAGAGGACCTGAGCTGAGGTCCCCAGAATCCATGTAAAAGCCAAGCACAGCAGTGTGCACCTGTAACCCAGGGCTGGGAGGGATGTGTCAGTCAGATGCTGTGGGTTTAGGCTTTGCTGGCCTGTGATGCCTAGCAAATAGAATGAGCTAAGGGTTCAGTGGGAGACCCAACCTCAAAAGATAAGGTGGACAGTGACAGAGGGGACACCCAGCCTAAGCCTCTGGCGTCTGCATTTGCATTAACAGGTAAGTGTGCCTCTGTGCAAACACAGCTTTTCAAAATGTATTTCTAATAAAAACAGGGGCCTCTGTACCCCCAAGCTCAGCTCGTCTCTAGTTAAAAGACAAAAAGGAACGCCATCTCAGTGACGTGATCATGCTCGTGACAGGAGGGAGTTGGCTTTGCCTTTAATTCATTTCAAAGGCAAAGAAAATTACTTTTCTTCAGAGGCTTTGGCTGGTATTGATCACTCAAAGGAAAATAAAAATGCAGAAAAGCAGCCTCGCCTGCCTTCCACATGTCTGCTTCACCCACCGCCCACCTCCCTCACACGGAGCCTCAGCAGACAACAGAGTTACCCTGCACCTGCCAGCTGTACCTGGGTCCCCTCACCCCTCCCGACTTTGTAGATCCCAAAGGACCTGAAGTAGGAGCTTAACTGTCCAGTGACTGAACACACTTGGTGTCATACGGTGTTAGCTCTGTCTTTAGCATTAAGCTGTTTATGAAAACAGGAGAGATTGGAGCGTAAGAAAATGACAAGTGCAGTTGTGGTTTCCCTGTCAGCTTTCATCACACAGAGACAGCCATCAGGTAGGAGGAGGCTAAGCTCTCCCATAGGTGACCAGCATGCCTGGAAGCGAGGGACTGCCTGTTCTGTTACAGAAGTGCCTCAGTCTCGAGCAACCTTGGGACAGTGGACAACCCTGCAAGCTCTCTAGGACCCAGACACTGTGGCCTTGTCAACTTGGTGGGATTTAGAATCTCCATGAACACAAACCTCTGGGCATGAATATGGGGCAGCTCCTATGTGGTTGGCACCATTCTGTGGACTGGGGTCCCGAAGAAGGCGGCAATGAATACCCACATGCCCCCCATTTCTTCTTCCTGTGGATGCAGATGTAATGGTGCCCAAGTACCAACGCCAGAACTGCCTCATCAGGACATGCTAACTCCTCCCTCCAGTTGCCTTAGTCAGGAGCAAGAAATGAAAACAGTGATCTGAATCTAAAGGTTGACTTAGTTGGAAATCAGCAAGATCTGAGAGGCGATACCCACCCACCTCAGCTTCCTGTCCATCTCCTTCTCTGTACTCAGGAGAGTTAGATCAGCGGGGTTGTTTGTTTGTTTGTTTGTTGTTGTTCTCTTGTTTTCCCACTGGCTGGCTGTTTTCCCTGCTCAGTGTGAGTTCTGTGTAGGCAGGTGTGCTGGTTTAAATATGCTTGGCCCAGGGAGTAGCATTAGTTGGAGGTGTGGCTTTGTTGGAATAGGTGTGGCCTTGTTATAGGAAGTGTGTCATTGTGGGCGTGAGCTTTAAGACCCCTCATTCTAGGAGCCTTCAGATGAAGATGTAGAACTCTCAGCTCCTCCTGCACCATGCCTGCCTGGATGCTGCCATGCTCCCACCTTGATGATACTGGACTGAACCTCTGAACCTGTAAGCCAGCCCCAATTAAATGTCCTTATAAGAGTTGCTTTGGCCATGGTGTCTGATCACAGCAGCAAAGCCCCAGTATAGCAGGGAAGCCACCCAGCTTGTTTACCATGGTAGCCCTAGAACATTTCCCAGTAAAGAGGATGTTTGAGAAACACATCCTAAGCACAGGACTCTTCCTGGCTACTGACTCCAGCAGAAGCACCACATCCTGCTGGTGTGAAGATGTGCGCCTTCCTGCGGTCACGTGTCTCTGACATCTGAGTGCACCGTAATACAGAAGATGTTAGCCGTCTGCTAGTCAGGACGTTGGAGGCTTTGAGTCTCAAGTGTGTCCCTTGGCCATAACTTTTACCATGGTCTTCCCTTCAACTGAGATGTATGCCCCTTCAGTTAAATATAAGAGTTAGACTGCCATTGAGAAATGCCTTTGGAAAGATTTCCTTGTGACTCAGTAATGGCTAAATAACTCTGTACTGAGAGAGATACCAAAGCCAACAAAACGGAGCCGTGACACTGCTGGAGAATGTGCCACAGAAGGAATGGTCATGCGTCCACATTCTCTTGCCAAAGGACAACCAAGTGTAATGGAAACTCCAGAGAAGGTTCCTGCAATCTGAGCAAGCTGCATTACTTCCTTCTACTTGCCGCCAAAGCCCTTGGAAGAATGGAAGATGCTTGAATGACGTCTGACGTGACAGGTTTATATAGACTTCAAGACCATCCTGACAGCACCCAACACAGTCTATGGGCAGTGGTTTTCTTTCTTTACCAGAGGAAAAAATAGTCTGTCTGCCCATCAATGGCATCTTGGACTTGCCTTGAGCTAAGGCAATAGCCTCCCCCAATCTTCTGTTTAAATCTGTATAACCGCCTTCTCAGAGGCCATCAGAAAAATTGTCAAGGCATGGTAGAGCCAGAAAGAATAGCAACTCAGTCTCTACAGTTTTCCAGAACCTTCTGTTCTTTCTATACTAGTCCTTACTCCTGGCTGGGAACTGAGAAGCCTTCCAATTCCAATAACAACTTTAGTTTTCAGACCACTGTAACACAGTCATCCCCCACACACCTAGCTTTCCTCCCATGGAGCACCCTGCAGCACTTGGCCAGTTTGTTCCTTTGCCACAGACTCCTTTCTAAGCCTAAATGATATTTATAAAGTCTTGTCACAAATCCCAAACCCTAACTCCAGTATGAACTTCAATAACAGTTACCCACCTCCTCCAGCGAGGACAGGGTATGCTTTGGGAAAAAGAACCTGTATGCAGCTATGTTCCCCCTACAGGACAGAAACTGGAGAGAGGCTCTGAAGTGGTGCTGGTGGGACTGGAATTTTGAGGACAAAAGCCTGGACACTAGCAGCCCCCGCAGGCCAGGCTGGCCCACCTGTTCACAGCATGCTACTAAAAGAGACCCGGTGAAGAGCCAAGGAAGGTGATCTTTCAGATGTGAGCTGCACAAGTTACAGACATGACCCCTGAGTCCACCACCAGCAGGGTACTGACACATACCTTAGGTTTAAGGAAAGATCTGTGGAGAGGCACAGAAGCATGCATAATTAAGCAATCTCAGTTGAAGTATAGTGTGGTCCATCACTGTCTTAATTTTGGTTCTGCATGGGTGGGTGTGAGGAAGTCTTATCTCTGCCTTTGTTACTCAAGGGGACGAATCTGGTTTCTACAAGATAACCGCTTCTGATCCAGAGTAAGACCTGGCCATTTGGATAACTGTCTTGGTTGCGAGGGGAAGGGTTTGTTGCAGAGGGACGTCTGCCCTTTGAAGAACTGTCCATCATGGAATCCAAAGCCAAGTCACCTTCAGCCTTGAAGCTGAGACGAATGCATCTTGAGTGATTAGCATGCCACCATAGAGCTAAGCATGTGACCCACCATGAAGGAGACAGACACAAGGTAGAAGGAGAAAGTGGGGCTTTCATACTGCTCTTAATTTTATGTGGGCCCAAGAGAGGAGTTGATGCTGTTTTAGCAAATCCAGTCTCTGAACTCATGATCCACGGGTACCACAAAACACAATAGTGAGCAAAAGAAACAAGTACAGCGAGGTAACCCTGGGAGAGCATTCAGTTCTAATCCCCAGCACCACGGGTTAAGTAAAAGGCATCCGTCCATCCGTCCGTCCATCTGTCTCAGGGTCTCTCAGGTCACCGTTGTAGGTTAGTGGCTGTCTGCTTCAGTTACGCATTATTCACTAAGTTAACTGGATGCCCACCAGATGCCATCTGGTGCACTGGGTTTGGGGGCTACAGGAAGAAAAACCAGTCCCCTCATAGAGCACAGGGCAGAGATTTTAATCCAGGGCCAAGACACCCTTCCCCAGGTGGTTAGTAATCAGAACTCAGGGGCCCATGAACAGGAGCATGAAGAAAATGTCAACAGATTTCAGGGGCCTCCCGCTCCTGAGATCCTTCCTTCACTCTGTCACTACAGAGAAATGAAATAACACTGGGCATTATCTCGGAGACTCAGCCAAGTAGCACCCATGAGCACACAGTTCATGTTTCCTCACTGCCCACTGTAGAATGCACCACGGTTTATTTACCATTAACTCACTGAAGGATGTTCAGGTCATTCCGAGTTATTGATAATTATAAGCAGAGCTGTACACATTCATGCACAGATTCTTCCGTGAATGCCCTGGAGATTTCTGCATCGATGTTAAAGCATGTGTTAAGCTTTGCAGGATTGGCAGACAGCAGGAAGAGGATGAGACTCTAGGTCTAACTTGAGCTTCTGAGACCTCAAAGCCCACCCTCTGTGACACACTTCTTCCAACAAGGTCGCACCTCCTAATAGTGCCTATGGGCCTGTGAGTGCCATTTTTATTTAAACCACCAGACAGAGACACAAGTATTTTCAACAGGAGAACAACTGATAGCCTGCAGCTTTCTCGCTAGCATCTGTGAAGACCATAAGGTGACAAGTTGTATCCCTGGGAGATGATTTCAACCCGTTCATATGGGTGTTCTTTAGGCCTCCCCGACCTCCTCAGGCTCTGCAGTCTATCTGTTGTTGGTCTTCTTGTTGTTTGCTTGCTTTTGTTCTTGCAGTTGAGTTTCTTTGTGTAGTTCTGACTGCCTGGACGGGCTCTACGTAGACCAGGCTGGCCTCAAACTCAAGAAATCCACTTGCCTCTGCCTCCATAGTGCTAGGATTAAAGGTGTGAGCCACCATGCGGTGGATGCTGTATCTTTAATTTATAATCTAATTACTACAGTAATTATACACTTGATATCAGTATACCTGATATCAAGGCTTGTCCGGTTTTGACTCCTCCCTTCTGGAGAACTGTGCAGCCCTTTGGGTTATGTTCTGCTGCCCTGGAAGTGATGTGCTAGCCT
Source organism: Arvicanthis niloticus (assembly GCF_011762505.2). Lineage (NCBI taxonomy): Eukaryota > Metazoa > Chordata > Mammalia > Rodentia > Muridae > Arvicanthis > Arvicanthis niloticus. The sequence continues at coordinate 73,482,722 of NC_047669.1, read as the reverse complement.
CTGGTTGCTTTGGGTGTTTTCTTCCATAGGCATTGGTATTCCTGATATGCCTGGTTTGGGCTCTGGTGTTCTTAAAATATACACATTTATGGTTTTTCCCCAAATTTGAGGAACTTCCAGGCACCATTTCTTCCAATTTTCTTATGTACATATGCATTCGTTCTCCTCCCCACCCTTCTATACCATGAGCATGTGTGTTGTGGTATGTGTCATGTGTGTTGTGGTATGTGTCATGTGTGTTGTGTCATGTGTGTTGTGTCATGTGTATTGTATCATGTGTGTTGTGGTATGTGTCATGTGTGTTGTGGTATGTGTCTGGAGGCCAGAAGCTGACATCAGGCATCTTCTCTACCCTTGTTCACTAGAGCTTACCAGGTCAAACAGTCTAGCTGGCCAGCACTCCGGGATCCTTCTTCTCTGCCACTGATGCTTATATGGATGCTGGGATTTGAACTCCAGTGCTCATGCTCTCTTGAGAACCACCTCTGCCCACAGAGCTAGCTCCCAGCCCCTATCACTTCTAAAATTCATAACAGGACCGTTGGACACCCTGGCGTTGCTTACAGCTTCGTGAAACTGTCTGTATTTTTTTTTTTTTACTCTTTCTCCTCTGCATTGTTCAGATTTAAAAATCACTATCTTTCTTTTCCTGTTCTTGTTTTTCATACTCTGAGACAGGAGCTTGGCTGCATGGCTCAGACTGGCCTGAACTATGGCCCTCTGTTCTCAGCCCTCAGGTGCTGGAGAAGTCATGTCTTCATCTCCGTCACTGACACTCATTCCTCATCTCCATCTTACTCCTGAGTGTCTCACTTGGTCCTCACTACAGTGAGAGTTTTATTTCTGTTATATTAGAATTTATGTCTAAAACCTGCTTCCGAGTCTTCTTTACGACCATAGTGGTTTGAATAGGTTTGGCCCTCGTCAGCTCATGTGTGTAGATGTGCTTGGTCCACAGGGAGTGGCACTATTAGGAGGTGTGGCCTTGTTGAAGGAAGTGTGTCACTGTGGGGGTGGGCTTTGGAGGTCTCCTATGGTCAGAATCCACCCAGTGCAGAAAAGGGCTTCCTCCTAGCTGCCTGTAGATGCCAGTCTCTCCTGGTTGCTTTAGAATCAAAATGCAGAACTCTCATGCACCATGTCTGCCTGAACACTACCATGCTTCCTGCTTTGATAACAGACTGAACCTCTGAAACCGTAAGCCAGCCCCAATTAAATGTTTTCCTTTGTAAGAGCTGACTTGGTCATGGTGTCTCTTCACAGCAATGAAAGCCCTAAGATACTCTTCCTGGCTACCTGCAGATCAAGATGCAGAACTCTCAGCAACTTCTCCAGCACCATGTCTGCCTGGACGCTGCCATGTTCCCGCCATGATGAGAATGAACTGAACCTCTGAACCTGTAAGCCAGCCCTTACATGTTGTCCCTTGTATGAGCTGCATTGGTCATGGTGTCTGTACACAGCATTAAAACCCTGACTAAGACAACACCCTTTATTTGTTTTCTAACACTTTTGATCCTTTCGTCCATTTAAAGAATGTCTCCCCTACACTTTTACACCGGCTGCTTTACACTCTGTGTCATCTCAGCAATGGCACCTGTCAATCACCTTTTCCTGCACACAGTGAGATTTCCTAGTTTTTTTTTCCTCCTGTATGCCGAGCATCTTGTATTGCTTCTTAGGCCTTCTGCTGTTTGTAAGACTCCAGACCTCACAAACCCTACAGAGAATGCTCTCTTATGGGCTCTCTGTCAAGAGTGGCTCTACCTTCCAAGACAGAGATCTGTCCCTGTCCTTGGCCAGTGGCCAGTCTGGAACCTGGGCACTGGCTGTCGGGAGTGATGCACTGTTTAGGGTTTGTGTCTATTTTACTGTCTTAGGGGTGAACCCACACGTTAGAAACCCACTTACGGGGTAGCTTTTCCTAACCTTCCCTCTCAGGTACTTTCTGGTTCCCAGAAGTCCAACTTTTCTGTCCTCTGGTTGGGAGGTGGGAGCTGCAGCCTCTTCTCCCAGAGGCTCCCAGACCTGGATCTCTATCTTGGGACAAAGGAGAAGCTTGGCAGGGAAACTAAAGTCTTAGTAAGAGTTACTATTGCTGAGAAAAAAACAGTCACTAAATTAAGAATATTCCCTACAGGCTTGCCTACAGCCTGATCTTAGAGAGGAATTTCCTTAATTGAGGTTAGCTCCTCGCAGATGACTCCAGCTTATGTCAAGTTGGCACAAAAGTCGACCCCTTTCAGCATCATACAGAGACATCACTCCCTGTAAAGCTACAACCTGTTCTTTCTCATCCATCCCCCAAATCTCACATTAAAAACGTAACTTTAAAAGTCCCACAGTCTTACAAATTCAAGCACATTAAAAATTCAGTCTCTTTGAAATATTCAGTCTCTTTAATAAATCCAAAATCTCTTTTAAAAGTTCAAGTCTTTCAGCTGTGGGCTCCTGTAAAAATCAAAACTAAGTAGAATACCTTCTCACGTGAAGAGGGAAGAGCCAGGGCACATTATAGAAACAAAGCAAAAACTTCAACAGTGTAAATAATTCAATGTCCAATGTCTGGGGTCCACCCATGGTCTGCTGGGCTCCCCCAAGGGGCTTGGGCCGTGTCTCAGCTTTAACCTCTGAAGTGCATACAACCTGTCCTCCAGGCTCCAGCTGGCTCCACTCCACCCCTGCTGCTGTTCTTAGTGGTCGTCTCATGGCACTGACATCTCTAAAATGCTGGGCTCTCTGCTGCCACTGGGCTGCATTTCCCCCAGTAGCCGTCCCTGGGCTCTCTTCAGGGACTCTAGCCCGGCCACCTCAGCTGCTCTCCATGACCCCTTCATGCCTTCAAAACCAGTACCACCTGGGTGAATCTTACACTACCCAAGTTCAGCTGCCAACTTGAGATACAACCTCGGCCACCTCTGGAACACAGCTTCTGTATACTGACCCCGAGGAGACACTTCCCTGAAGATTTCACCTCAGTACTGATGCTCTCTTCTTAATCAGCACTAATTTTTCAGCCCCAGCTGACCAGCATCAACTGTAGCCAGTAAAAGTTTGACTTTAGCAATTCTGGTCTCCTGTTAATCACAGCTGACTCTTCAGCCCAAGCTAACCACAGATTCTCAACTCAAAATAACAAAGGGCCCTGATAGTGTTTAGGTGACTCTCAAACTTCCCTCAGGAATGTCTGTCTCATGGCAGGCCTCCTTCCTCTACACTGTTCTCAACTTTCTTAGCTTCCAGGCTCCTCCAGAACATCTGTAGCTCTCAACACTCAATGGCTTTTCTAATCTAAAGTTCCAAAGTCCTTCCATAAGCCTCCCCCCAAAAAACAAGGTCACATCTGTCAATACCCTACTATGCTGGCACCAACTTGTCTTAGTTAGGCTTTCTATTGCTAAGATGAAACATCATGACCAAAGCAAGTTGGAGAGGAAAGGGTTTATTCAGTTTACAGGTTCACATTACTGTAGTCAGGACAGGAACTCAAGCAGGGCCAGAACCTGGAGACAGGAGCTGATGCAGAGGTCATGGAAAGGTGCTTACTGGCTTGCTCCCCATGGCTTGCTCAGCCTGCTTCATTATAGAACCCAGGACCACCAGCCCAGGGATGACATCACCCACAATGGACTGGGCCCTCCTCCATCAATCACTAATTAAGAAAATGCCTTGCAGGTTTGCCTACAGCCTGATCTTATGGAAGTGTTTTCTTAATTGAGGGTCCCCCCTCTCAGGTAAGTCTAGCTTGTGTCACGTTGACATAAAAGTAGCCAGCACACATGATCCCTTGTCAACCCTACACACAAACACATCAATTTTCAGTGAGAACCGTCCCTTTCTTGTTTCTCCCCATGTTAATATTAAAATCACAATTTAAAATGTAAATAACTTTAAAAGTACTACAGTCTCCTTTTAAAAAAAAAATCCAGAATCTCTTTTAAAAGTTCAAAGTCTTTTAACTGTGGGCTCCTATAAAATCAAAATTAAATGTTTTCTTAATTCAAGAGATAAGAATCGGGGCACAGTCACAATGAGCTTAAAGCCAAACCAAATCCAACTGTAAATAAGTCAGTGGCCAATGTCTGGGATCTACTTACGTCCACGGCTCCTCCAAAGGCCTGGGCCACTTTCCGACTCCACCCTCTGCGGCACACACAGCTTGTCTTCCAAGCTCAGGCCCGCTCCACTCCACCACTGCTGCTGTTCTTCATGGTCATTCCAGGAAAGTATTGTGGTACCATCGTCTCCAAAATGCTGGGCTCTCTGCTGACTGGGCTGCACTTTGCTCAACAGCCTCCCGTGGGCTCTCACAGTGGCAAGCTTCAGCTGCTCTCCATGACCCCTTGACCCCTTCATGCCTTCAAAACCAGTACCACCTGGGTGACTCATACACTACCAAGTTGAGCTGCCAGCATGAGGTACAACCTTCACCACCTCTGGAACGAAGCTTCTGTGTGCTGACCCTGAGCAAACTCTTCCCAGAAAATTTCACCTCAGAGATTCTGGTCTCTTCTTAATCAACACAGCCGACCAGCATCAATTGTCCCAGTAACTCACTTCAGTGGTACCGGTCTCTTGTTAACCGCAGACTCTTCAGCCCTAGCTGGCCAGACAGATTCTTCACACAAAAGGCCCAGTAGAGTCTGCTTCCTTCTGAAACTCACAGGCCTGCCTTCTGCATTGCTCTCAACATTATTTCTCCCAAGCTCCCACAGAACATCCCTCTGAGCTGTCAACACTCAATGGCTCTTCTAACCTAAAGTTCCAAAGTCCTTCCACAATCCTTTCCCAAATGTGGTCACATCTGTCACAGCAATATCTCACTATCCTGGTACCAATTTCTGTCTTAGTTTGGGTTACTACTGCTGTGGTGAAATACCATGACCAAAAGCAAACTGGGGAGGAAAGGGTCTATTTGGCTTAAACATCTGTTCATCATTGAAGGAGATCAGGACAGGCACTCAAGCAAGACAGGAACCTGGAGGCAGGAGCTGATGCAGAGGCCATGGAAGAGAGCTGCTCACTGGCTTGTTCCCCATGGCTTACTCAGACTACTTTCTTATAGAATCCAGGACCACAGCCCAGGGATGGCCCCACCCACAATGGGCTGGGACCTCCCCCATGGATCACTAATTAAGAAAAGCCTGATCTTAGGGAGGAATTTTCTTTTTTCATCTTTTTCTTCCTTTCTTTCTTCCTTCCTTCCTTCCTTCCTTCCTTCCTTCCTTCCTTCCTTCCTTCCTTCCTTTCTTCCTTCTTCCCTTCCTTCCTTCCCTTTCTCTCTCTCTTTCTTTCTTTTTTGTTTTTTTTGAAACAGGATTTTTCTATGTAACTCTGCTGTCCTGGAACTCACTCTGTAAACCAGGCTGGCCTCAAACTCATAGAGATCCTCCTGCCTCTGCCTCCTGAGTGCTGGAATTAAGGGCATGTGCCACCACTGCCCCAACTCTCAGATGACTTTAGCGTGTGTCAAGCTGACATCAAACCAGCCAGCATAGCCTCCCTCTTGTGTCTGCAGCTTCTCTGTTCACAAGGAATATTCCTTTCTCTGAATTTTCCTTAAAGGTCAGGTGCCCCATCCATCAAGGGCTGATTGGGACCTGGGGCGATCAGATCTGGGGGAAGGGGGAAAAAGTAATATGAAATTGTTTTATTTCTCAGGTATTAGAAGACCCCCTTCCTGCTCCTTAAACCAAGCTAGAGAGCCATTCTGGGACTCTGTACCAGTGTACATGTCTGGGTCTCAGGCTAGCCTGAATTTCAGGCCAGGTAATATTGGAAGAGATTAACAAGACCTGAGATTTGTCATCTTTGCCCATATGCTGGCATTGGCTTTTCAATCTTCAGGCAGCTGGTTCTTTCATGCATTCTGTATTCGTTTCATAGCAGTGTTCAATGGGAGAGTCTGGAATATGCTTGTGCAGTTTATGAGACATGACACCCAATGTGTTTGCTCTCTCGTGCATTTGAAACCTTGGTTCTAGTATAAGACTCATCAGATGACAAAAAGAGGTCCATGGTGCAGGAAGGCATCATGTCAAGAGCAGGTAGCCAACGTATGGATATTCAGTTCAGAACAAGGATTGTGCATGTTCTGGGGGGGGGGGGAGTCAGGGGGGAGGAAACTGGGCTCCTGGGATGCCTTGGTGAATACCAGGCTGGTTTGGGTTCAGGAAAGGTTTCCAATGAGCAGGAGGCAGGAGACTGGGGGAGAGTGTCTTTAGAGGGTTTGGAAAGGCTTGTGAGTCAGAAAAGTAGAGTATCAAAAGTGTGAACCACGAGGAGTGCTTCAGAACCATCAGGATGGGGCTTTTGTGGACACTTGAAGCCACAGAAACAAACAAAAAACAAAGAATCACATCATTTTACTACATAGCATTGGTGTCCATTGAAGGTCGTTGAAACCCTAAATCTCCTGCCATGTTCCAGCCTGGTGAGCTCCATCCTAGAACCCAATCCCAGGTGTCTCCTTGAGTTCTGCATGTGGACTCTGTTACAGCCATTCAGAACTTGAGTAAAGAATCCTCTCATTCTGTACATAGGGAAACAAAACTCTGTCGTGGGCACAGATACCATTGGATAGTCATTTCAAACTGTGGTTTCAGGGGCCACCAACATGGTTCAGTGGGTAAAGGTGTTTGCCACCAAGCTTAATGACCAGTACCACATGGGTGCATTTGGAGATAGGACTCTACAGGGTGTAAGGTTAACTGTCCATCCTGATCCAATCTGGGGTCCTTATGGGAAGAGGGATCTTGAGCATAGAGAAAGCCATCTGGGAATGTGTGCACAGGGAAAAGACTGTGAGAGGACACACAAAAAGGTGGCCATGGGAAGAGGCCCCAGGAGAAATGAAAGCTGCTGAGGTCTCCATCTTTGGCCACTAGGAAATAAGCTTCTGTTGTTTTAGCCTTCCAGACTACAGTGACTTGCTGTACAGTGGCCCAAACACATTCAAGCTGTGCATTGTTTTTCTCACTACAGTGACAAAAAATGCTAGGCTTGGGCACTGAACAGGGGAAGGTGGCCCCGTGGCAGTGTGTCTCTGTGGCAGTGTGTCTCTGTGGCAGTGTGTCTCTGTGGCAGTGTGTATCCGTGGCAGTGTGTCTCTGTGACAGTGGGAGCAGTGCAAAACCATGGCAGTGTAGATCTGTGGCAGTGTGGCTCTGTGGCAGTGTGACTCCGTGGCAGTGTGGCTCTGTGGCAGTGTGGATCTGTGGCAGTGTGGCTCGATGGCAGTGTGGCTCTGTGGCAGTGGGAACATGTGGCTTGATCTCCTTGTCTCATCATGTCTTGGTGGAATGAGAAGCAGATGGTCAGGGCTGAAGCAGGGTTGAGCTATAATTCTGAAGACACTCCTCAGCCACCTGCGTCTTCCAGCTAGGCCCCACCCGCTAAAGCTCAAGAACCTTCCCCACAGTGCCACCAGCTGAGAAGCAAGTATACAAACACATGATTCTATTAGGGGCATTTCACATCTAAACTGTAATGTTCCACCCCTGGACCCTGTAAGTGTATGACCTCGTAATGCAAAACACCTCCAGTCTAACTTCAAATATCCTCATATTCTTCAAAGTTTCAACACTTTTCAAAAGCTAAAGTGTTGTAGAAATCATTTAAGCTCACTCAGGGGCTTCTACTCTTCCTTTGGTCATTCAGCTCCCAGATAAAAGAGACACAACTTTTATTATTATATTTACAATAAGCCTTAATCAGCACTAGAGCTGGGCAGACATCTACCCTCTATGCTATCAGAATTTATTTCCCCGAATTATAATTTGCCATGTTCTGTCTGGGCTGCTCTTAACTTTAACCGGCCAGCCCTCATGGCCATGCTTTTATGAATCGCCTACCCCATGGTGTCTTCCTTGTCTCCTCCTGCTTCTCCTCAGACCCCAAGCCCAGGAGTCCCCACCTCCAGTTCTGTCATGAGCTATACATGTGGTCATTCTCTTAGGCTGGCTCCATTTCGTGTCTGCAGCTCTCCTCAGCATTTCATGGGCCCTGTGACTCCAACCTCTTGAAGTCTCGACTACAATTTAAGCTTCATCTTCATGTTCAGAAATTCCAGAAATTTATGTGACCCTGATTGACATGACATGTTGCCTGGGCTTTCTGGAACCTTGATACAAAGTTTCATGATCTCCTTACCCTTGTATCTTTTATACCTGCAGAGCCAGGACCATGTGGATAACACCATGGTTTGCTGCCCATTCTATATATTTGGCTCCCTCAGAACAAATGCAGCTGCAGCGGCCTCTGTGTGCTTTCCTGACTGAATGTAAAACACCATTTCCCCAGATTTGCCCTAGATGCTGTCTTTGTTTTGGGAATTTTCTTTTCAAGTGAGTCTGCATGGTTAACTCTGGGGTCTTCCATTCAAAGCGCTATTCCTAATGCCTCAGTGAAAAATGTCTCTTTAATGGCACATTTAATGTTAAAGTCTAACAATTATGGCTTCCTTGTTGCCAACCATTTTAATAGTGTCCATGCCCTTACTTGGCTCTATTTTTTTATTTGAATTTTCACTAAAAGCCTTATTAAAAACAGCTAGTGACAGCCATGCCATGCCCTGGATGTTGTACTGATTTGAAATTCCCTCCACCAAACAACGTAATCTATTGTTTCTCCAATCAGTTTCACTCAGAATTTTAAAGCATGTGTAGAACACAGCTGGACTCTTTGCCAGAGTGTTACATGACTGGCTTCCAGCACAGTTCCTGGTACAGTCTTTATTCCCCTCTGAGACTTCATGAGCCTGGCTTTCACTGTCCACATTTCTATTGGTATCTGGGATCCTGAACTTCCAACAGACTCTCCCATCAATCCCAGATTTCTAGGACTTCTGTAACCCACATCTCCAGAAACTTCCACACGATTCCCACAAACTTGTTCTGAAGACCTAAGAACCACAAGGATGGTTTATTGAAGTGGTAACCCCACTCCTGGTACCAATTTTCTGAATTAGCTACTTTTCTTATTGCCATGACCAAATATAAGAAGCAACTCACAAGAGAAAGTTCTGTTTTGGCTCATGGTTTTCTGGGACAGTCCATCAGGTTGGGGAAAGCATGAATGCAGAAGCAGTCCTTAGCTATTGTCTTAGTCACTGTTCTAGTGCTGTGAAGAGACACTATGACCATAGCAACTATTATAGAGAAAGCATTTACTTCCTTACAGTTTCAGAGGTTTAGTTCATTATCGTCATGGCAGGGAGTGTGACAGTATCCAGGCAGAGGCTGGAGCTACATCTTGATCCATAGGCAGAGATAGAGATAGAGACAGAGACAGAGACAGAGACAGAGACAGAGATAGAGATAGCACCAAGGCCTGGCATGGGCTTTTGAAACCTCAAAGCTCCCCCAGTCCCTCCAGTGACATACTTTCTCTAACAAGGCTACACTTCCTCCTAATCTTTCTAATCCTTTCAAATAGTGCCACTTGGTGGTTCAGTGGCATTCAAATACATGAGCCTACAGGGGACATTCTTATTCAAACCATCACAGCTGTGGTGGCAGGAACATGAGGTTACTTACGTTTGGACCAATCATAAAGCAGAGAGCTGAACAGTGGCGGTGGCAGTAGCACTCAGTATGCTCTTCACTGGTTACTCTTTTATTCAGCCCAGGACCCTAATTTGTGGGGTGCTGTGAGTCTTCCCCTCTCAGCTCATCTTCTCTAAAGACACCCTCAAGACATACCCAATGGTGTACCTCACCATCATACGTACTTCTGAATCCAATCAGTTGGCTTCAAAATTAGCCAGCATACCAGGTACAAAGGTGAATGTTGACTGCAGGCTTGCAGAAATGTTAGCCCAGGGATGACCTGCAGCAGATCAGAGAGGGAAGAGCATGGCTGTGGGAGACCATCAGGAAGGGCAGAAGATAAACCCCACCTCAAGCCCATCAACACATCCTTCAGAAACTGAACTCACCCTGGGATTGCTCAGACTGACGATACCTGGGGCTAGCCTGCCTGTCTGAAGCAAGACCCTTACTGAGCTACTCCCCATCAGCAGGGGTCAAATCTGGCTGGTTTGTAAGTACACTATCCACAATCAGCACAAGTCGCAAGTTCCACTAATTTATACCCATTCCCCCAGCCACAAACTTTCTCCTAAGGTGCCATGAGACAAGTTGATCTGAAGGACCAAAACCAGACCATGGTGTACAACTCTCTCCTCCAAACTGAAGCCACCCTGGGGGGTGGGGGTATCGTTATTCCATGCAGAACCATAGAGTCCTTGATGAAACGTGGGAAGGAAACAAGGCTACTTTCTAACAGCAATTTTTTTTTTTTTTAGGTTTAAAACTCTTGCTAAAATTCCCAGTGAGTCAGTACTTTGGAATAAAAGTATCATAACCTGGGGCTGTGTCCTAGGTCAGGGAGGTGCTGTGTCCTAGGTCAGGGAGGTGCTGTGTCCTAGGTCAGGGAGGTGCTGCAGTCTAGGTCTGGATTCTTTCTACAGCTATATTTTTGAGTTTTATATATGTGACAACATGTAGCATGTTACATGTTTACATGTTACAATGTATATTGGTACTGCATCCCTCTTTAATTCATTAACCAGGAGTTTTGTTTTAAAGTTTTTATTTGTTATTTGTAGTCATAGAGTATGTGTGAGTGTGTGTGTGTGTGTGTGTGTGTGTGTGTGTGTAATGGGAGCACGCATGCTACACTATGAATGTGGAGGTCAGAGGACAACTTCCAGGAGTCTGTTCTCACCTTCTACTCTGTCAAGGCAAGATCCCTCTGGCTGCTGATGCTGTACTGCAACACTCCGGGCTACATGGCCCTTGAGCTTCCAGCTAGTTTCTTTGACTCCATCTCCCATGTCACCGTAGGAAAGATGGCATTACAGATGCATGCTACTGCATCTGGCTTTTCAGGTGAAGTCTGAGGATCAAACCCTGACCATCAGGATTGAATGGCTAACACTTTCAGCTACTGAGCTATTTCTCTGGTCCCTTGTGTTTTTAAGATAGGGTCTTGCTATGTAGCTGAGGCTGGCCTTGAACTCCTGCCTTTTCTGCCTGTACCTGTGGAGGGATGGAATTATAGGCAATGATGTCTGTGCCACATTTGCATTGCTCTTCACTGCAGATAATCTACCGTCGTGTGGCTAGGTCATCAGATAACTGTGTCTGTTCCTCAGCTGAGGGCTAGTCAGGTTGTCTCCACTTCTGGTTATTAGGAACACACTACACAGACTCTCACATACAGGTGGGCACTTTTCAATTCTTCCAGGATCGAAGCTGCTGGATGCTGCACTAGCTTTATGTGTAACGGATTTCAGGACCTGCCAGACTGCTCGGAACAGCTGCTGCGTCACCCCACATTCACACCAGCAGTGTGCTTAGGCTTCCGGTTTCTCTACGTGGGTAGTGTGCTTTCTAGAGTAACTGGAGAGATAGGAGATGACAGAGAAGTGAGCGGCCATGCCCTTCCTGGAGAGAGTTAGGAGTCAGAAAAGATCTGCTTCTCTTTCATCTGCCCAACTGAAGGAGACACAATGCGGTTTGATCAAAGCTTGTCCCCTGAATTGAGGCAATTTGGGGAGGGGCTGGGCCCTCTTACATGATTTTATTTTCTCTCTCAGAAACATAGGCAGAAGTGTAAGCCTATATTTCAGTACAGCTACAAGTAACATTTGGTCAGTGACAGCACAGATGAGTGTGGTCCCGTAAGATTAATAACCCTGTGTAGCCATTTTGGATGGTGCAAGTCCACTGTATGACATTCATAGAACACAGAAAATGTCCAGCAATGGATTCTGTAGATCACACTCCATGGCCCTGAATGCTTCTGGCACAGTGTACTGCTTCCTATGGCTTGAGGTGAGACCATTCTCCTGTTTCTTCTCTCTGTGACCTCTGTAAGAGAAGGGGGGGTGGGGTCTGTTACCCAAGAGTTCTAGAGTTATGTGCCAGATGTTTATACCACACAAGCTAGTGTCTGTACCTCTTCCTTGCAGCCCCCTGGTTTCTCTGGTCATGTGAGCCAGGTCACTTTTGCAATGGTTGGGCATTTCCTGGCTGTCTCTGCACACTTACACGTTTTACCATACAAGTCAAGGGGTAGGACTGAACCATCAGCTCCTGTGCTCAGCCGTTCCCCCACTCCCCTTTGCCAAACCATCCGCCTTATTCTGGCCACCTTTTGACTTCTAGTTCAGGCCATAAGTGAGCCCCCAGAGTATGTCACCATCAGGGAGCAGCAGTTCAGTGTCCTCCCAGAGGCCTCTGTGGCTCCCAACCACTCTCTGCCTCTCCTGCTCTCTGTCTACTTCACACTGACCTGGGCAGTTTCTCTTACAGTTTCCAGAACTTGTCTCTTCCCTTGTATTTCTCTGCCTCTTAAATGTCTTTCTCCAGTTTGACATGCAAATCCACTAGGGATCTTGATTCAGAATCCCAGTCTTCACAGCTCTTAGGAATCTCCTCCTCCATCCTGGTGGCCCTGACTACACCCACACTCTCCTGCAGACCTTGCTGTCAATTCATTGTTACAACCGGCACACCCCCACTTCATAGCTCACTCACCAAGGCACTGCCTAGCCAGGCTTTCTTGAAAGCCAATTCATCTTCAGAGCAACGGCACAGTCCCGTCTCATCCTGTTCCACGAGAACCCATCCACTCTCTCAAAGCTCTGGCTGATTCCTCTCTTCCTCCAACAGGGATGGCAACACCGTGTGCACTCAACACGCAGGGCCGCGAAGAAGGTTCAAAGAGCATTCAAGGAATTTTACAGGCATTCACAAACAAAGCGATGGTCAAACGACTGCCAGATCAGAGAGAAAGCTGACAACACCCTGCAAAGGAACGGGCCATAACCTCCTTGGTTATCTTTCTTTAAAAACAGAAACCAACAAGTTAGCATACATATTTACTGCACCTAAGCTTACCAACCTTTAAAAAGCGGAGTCAAACATATATATATATATATACATATACACACATACATATGCATATACATATACACACACATATATATACATATATACACACATACATATGCCTATACATATATACACACACACACATATATATACACACATACATATGCCCTATACATATATACACACACACACATATATATACACACATACATATGCATATACATATACACACACATATATATACGTATATACACACATACATATGCCTATACATATATACACACACACACATATATATACACACATACATATGCCTATACATATATACACACACACACATATATATACACACATACATATGCATATACATATACACACACATATATATACGTATATACACACATACATATGCCTATACATATATACACACACACACATATATATACACACATACATATGCATATACATATACACACACATATATATACATATATACACACATACATATGCCTATACATATATACACACACACACATATATATACACACATACATATGCATATACATATATATAAGCAGGTTTGTTCTCTGGAATGAAGTTATTCTTGGCTGAGCCCGACACTGTGTCAGCAGATCACTGAGAAACATGGCCTTTTGCCTTATTTCTAAGTTTCAGCTAAGTCTTCTTTAAGTTTTTCAGACCCAAAACATGTAGCTTCATGGAGGTCTCATGTAGCCCAAGTCTCAAGGAGGTCACTGAACTCACGACTCTCCTGCCTCTACCTCCCCAGGGCTGGACATGCAGGCAAGTACCCCAATGCCCAGTGTATGCAGTACTAAGGGGCTGAACCTAGGACCAAACGCATGCTAAGCAAACACTCTAACGAAGCCACATCCCAAGCCATGGTAAGTTCTCTTAATAATCCCTCAACATAGAAAATTCTACACTAATTATCTAAAACACCTTCAATCCTATTTGATACATAGGATAAATAGAAACATAGATAGATAGATAGATAGATAGATAGATAGATAGATAGATGCATACATACATAAAGGGAATATATAATATATAATATATAATATGTATTATATATAATATATAATTTATTGAATCTATTACATAATATATAATTTATAGAACATATAATATATAATTTATAGAATATATATATTGAATTTCCCTGAGTAAATAAAAGAGTTTTAGATCACCTGGGGGTCAGAGGACCCTAAGAGTATCATTCATACCCCATTGGGCTCAAGATGACCCCCAAAATGATTGTCACTTGGCAGGATGTCATACAGCATGACACAGCAACAGAAGTGTGATTCTGGCTGTGCTCCCAAACAGATGGCCACCAGCTCTCAGGCCAGTCCTGGCTAAGAACACAGACCAAGTTCCAGGACAGGTTGTTCAGGAATGGATGAGGTGAATTTACACTTTCATCAAGATATCAGAACTTCAAGGAACCGTCCAGCCAGCTGGCTTGGAGTAGACGGCTTCTCCCGTGTGCAGCCTCCGTGCACTGACAGCCATATCCACCCACGCAGGGTCCTCAGCCTGCTGGTTCTCCATCAGTGTGGGGCCACTCCTTCCCAGTCTGTACCTGTGTGGAGATGACTAACAGCTGATCGGCGTCTTCATGTAAAAGGCCGGATTTACTCAGAGATGTCTTTTAAGCCATAATTTGTTAGACAAAGTAATCCAAACAGCTATCACCTTAATTTTATTATCAGCTCTGCTGAGAATCCTTTGGGCTCCATTGAGCCCAGAAAGAACACAGTAAGGGCCCAGGAATGATGGCATCACAAACCAGGCCTACTGTCTGTCTAAACAGAAGCGGCTTACGTGCATCTGTAGCGCAGGGTGATTTGCTGGCATGGCCCCTCATAGTGTTTCTTCATTGTTACCAAACATTTTTCTAATGTGACTTTTTTTTTTTAGCATGTAGTCACTATTTTTTAAAGTCAGAAATTGTTAACAAAAGAAGAAAATTTTAAAGCCCATCACCGTCTTCCTCAGAAAGAATTAGTATCTGTGGAACAGCACTCAGCAGTTTGGACTTACGATTTTATGCCTTAAAGATCTTTAATTATTGAGGATTTAATTTTGCAAGCCCTCACCCACGGCATCCCCGGGAAACACAGGAAACCTGAGCAGACACCCAGCATCTCAAACTGCTGTTCAGAGGAGGCGCTCCTCCCATACACAGCATGCCAGTCACCATTCTTATGAACAAATTCACCATAAAAACAGCCCTCAGAACCAGCCCTAGAGCGGCACAGGTCAGAGGTGCAAAATTCAATGGCCCCTCCAACGCTGACTCAGGTCCCTGCCCAGAAAAGGCACCTCAGCCTGTGAAGAACTCTACAACAGAAGTCCTATGACGTGCGCTAAGGACCTCTGCTCTAGTGGGCCCAGAATATCAACTTCTCCCAGGTTCTGCTATGGTCCTCAGAAAGGAAGATGCAGTTAGGCCCTGGTGGTGACAGTGGGGTGTCTGGTGGTGGCCTGCAGTGGCCAGTGGTGTCCTGTGGTGTCTGGTGGTTAGACTCTGGATGATGTGAAGATGAGACAGCAGGCTTTAGTTGGAGCAGATGGTGGGTGTGAAGGAGAGCAAAGAGTCCAGGATGTCTCCTGCAGAGTGGGCAGGACCTGAAAGTAGACAGGGGAATTCAGGATGCCTGCTGGGATTTAAGGGGACTATGCCCACAGGGTGTTGGAGAGGTCACGGGATGCCTAAAAAGAATCCCAAGTAAAGACAAAATCAGAACAGAATTTAACAGTGTAGGTGTTTAAAACCAGGGGCTGGGTGAGCTCCTGATTAGGAGAGACAGATGAGCTAGAACACTCCAACACAAAGAAGTAAGGGAGAGTCAGCCAGGGAGCCCACAAAGGAGCCAGAGTCAGCAAGCAACTGTTGTCAGAAAGGAAGGAAGGTAAACCATAGACCTGAGAAATCCTGTCAGCACACCCTACTCCCTCATCCTGCCTGCCACAGGAGCTTCCAGTCAGCCGATGCTAACCCTCCGCAGAGTAGGCAGAGACAGACTCGAAAGGCCTCCTGTTTTGGCACATGAGAACATGAAGCTGAGAGACAACAATAAACTGTCATGCTCAAGTGATGGGGGTGGGGCAAAGCCGGGGCCTTGGAGCGGGTCTCCAACTAAGAATTCTTTGCTCATTTCATTTCTGAATATTTTTTTTTCAAAGCGACCAAGAATTCTACAAAATCACCATGGAAACATGTCTCCTGTCGTATCCCTTGGTGCAGAAGACGGGCAGCAGGAGGCAGTTATAAAGCCTCCACAGATGGGCTAATTCCCTCTGCTAGTCTTAGCACAAATGGCAGTAGTCCTGACCACACAAAAAAAGGAATGCCCTGTACTTCTCAAATGTTCCCACACACGCTTCAAGGGATACTCTGTTCGGCTGTGGCCACTGCACAAGCACTTCTTCCTGACAAGTCCCACTACCTCTTGCGAATACCAGACAACCTCGTCGAAGCCTCCCCTCATCCCTGCTGAATCTAGGGTATCATTTACGTCATAGAAGCAAACAGCCAGTACAGCACTGCTCTGTCAGAAGGCACATCTTATACAAGTCAGCAGGCACAGCCTTCCCTCTTGGCTATCCCGAATGATCCTTTAGGAAGCCAAAAAGCTAAAGTGAATCCACCCCAGAGGGAGCCTGGACTCTTAACTTCCGTCTGGTCTCCAGTGACAGACAGCCTTTGGCTCCAACACTATCAGCTCCATCTATCATACCACAGTTACCTGTGCTAGGAGCTCCCAAAACACACAGTGATGTTACCAACTCCCCAGCTCCCCAACCAGTGCTCCACTCCATGCTGGTTGTCCCTGTGCCAAGTGAGATGTCATCTTCGTTAGCAAACTTGCTGGGCCCATTCCCACTTCCATAGTGCTTGGTTTGGATCCCAACTGTTGTTTTTTTTTTATTATGGCCTGTGATTTACAGTACTGAGTATTTCCACTTCCTCTCCTACCTGTGAGTGCCTGGAGTCAGAAGCACTGCCCAATGCACCCCTGTATCCTGCACCGTGCTGCATGCTATATAAATACACCCCTGGAGCAATGTGCAGAGAAGAAAGGCTTTGTGGGAACTTACAGAAAGCCAAGAAGCATTCAAAAAAAAAAAAAAAAAAAAAAAGAGGCCTGGCTTCCCGAAACCCCTTTGACAACCTGCAATGACAAACTCCAAAGGATCCCAGCTGCACTCCCATAGTGAAGGAACCTGGAGGCTGAGTCTGGATGTGGGACAAGAAGGGCCCAGGAGAGGTCACCCACAGCAGGAGACTGGGCTGCAGGCCAGCAGGGTCTGCCTCTAGAAGTGTGTTCAAGCCAAAACTGGCTCTGGGAAATGGGAGTCTGGCTCTCACTCCCAGCTCCTCCGGAGGCTTCAGATAAGGGTATTTTCTCTGAACCTCACACCTTATGAGCAGCACGGGCAGATGGGCTTCACCACGATGAGGGTAAAAGAACAATACTCGCACTGAGCTCTGGCTGACCACACAGACCTCAGATGGACACAGCCAATGCCTAACTAACTCTTACACTCAGCTAGACCCAGAAGGGCAAACATGACTCAGGCCTTAAGCACCTCATCGTGATCACCAAGGACCTTTATTGGTGTTTCACAGAGGGCTTGCTAAAACAACTGTTACCTTGGAGGCGTGTTGAGGACATCTGCCCAAAGGTTGCCTCAGAGAGGCTTCTTGGGCCTCAGCTTCCATGTACCACCTACCTCTGTAGGAATACCTCATGCCCTGGTCTCCACAGGACTGAGCTACAGTCAGTATCCATGGACCACTGAGAAAGCATTGCTATTACAGGACCCGAGGCCGCCTCTCAGGACCTCTGCAAGTAAGTTGCAGGAGATTCAGGAAAAAGCAGAACTTTGGACACTGGAAAGTTGAGTCTGTGAGGAAAAGCATCACATATATTAATTAGCTGGTCTTGCCTCCCGACCTTAACTCTCTCAGAACCTGCTGAGTTTGAGAATCATGGGTTATGAAGTGTAGTTGGGTTGAGCCAAAACTATCAGGATGACCCTGTCCAAAGTAGACCAGAGAGTCAAGACTACACATCTAAGAAAATGCCCTTTTGGAGGCTATGAATCCATGGGGAGCTTTGGCCTTAAGGCCTTGCTCCTAGGTTTCTGCAGCTTGGGTTCCCAAGATGATCACCTGTCTCTTCAAGTCTACTTCTCAGAATTCTCCAGACTTCCGGATCCAGCTCCCTTGATGTCTTATCATGCCCCTTCCCCCAGTTCTGTCTGGCACTAGGGGTGGGCTTGGGTCTCTGCTGGCAGGCTCACCCTTTGGGCTTCACTTTCCCATACCCTGGGCCAGCCGTTGGCATGTCCGTGTACCTGCAGCTGATTGTCAGCTCCAAGGAGGGCCCTCGCTCTTGCTGTGCTTAGGCCTTTTGTGCACCACCGCTCACTGAAGAAGCAGAGAACTCCTTCAGGGTGCCACCAGCCAAGGAAGAGTGGACATGTACCCGGCAGAAAACACACAACACGGAAATCACTGGATATGCTCAAACCCAGACATGCACGGGCCCACTGTACAGCATTACTCAGGACGGAGGAACTATGACTTCATTTTTAAGCATCCAAACAGGAAGTAGCACACACAGCTGTTCAACTTAGCCAGCCTCCTTCCTACGACTCCACGGGGCTCTGAATACTTGCCTGCCCATGAACGCCCAGTGGTTTCTTGTGAGGGTTGAGAAGGAGCAGAAAAGGCATCAGCAGTGCCACGCGTGGGCCATGGGAACAGATGCTAAGCCCCCCCCCCAGCAACAATAACATGAGAGAGGCAAGGTCAGCGTGAGTGCTGCAAGACAGACCAGAACCAAAGAACCCCAGCTACCGTGTGGCAGCTGGGTTCCAGCTGAAATCCATGTCAAGCTTTTTCACCTGAAAGCGTGAGTAACAACGTTCCCTTCAGAGGCCTGAAAAGATTAGGTGGGGTTAGAACCCGTGTGCACATGGCCTGCAACATGGTCTTCATAAACGCAGGATGGTGACACCAAGTAAAGGTGCCCGGGATGGAAGCTGTCTGGCAGATGAATGTGGGCTCTTGCGAGCCCTGCTAACAGCTGCAGTTTTAGGAAATTCAAAACAGGAAGTGCTATATTTCCCCGGACAATCTCTACTCCATCCCTTTTATTTTTAACCACGGATTCTGGTCTATGGCTTTTAAAAATGTTGCCTTATTTTCTCTTGCCTGTGCAGTGCCCACTGAGGCCAGAAGAGGGTACCACACCAGAAGAGGGACTAGAGTTTCAGGTAGGTTGTGAGCTGCCCTGTGGGTGCTGGGAATTGGATCTGGGGCCTCTGGAAAAGCAGCTGGTGCTCTTAACCTCTGAGCCATCTCTCCATCCCCGATCTGCCGCTCTTGAGAAAAGGTTTTTATCATTTTTGCCTGGTAGAAGTTGCAGCAGGTTCGATCTGGTCCCCATGAACACGGGCAGTAACAAACTTAACAGCCCATGCAGAGACAGGAAGGCCTGGCTGGGCACTGGGTTTCACACAGGTCTGTGTCCCTTGTCCTTCCCCTGCCTGTGGGAAGACAACTGGGTTGTATAAACACAGCCAGCCCTAAGCTCCTAGCAACAGCAGCTCTGTCACCTGTGACGATAATTAACCCTGAATAGGGACCATCTGAGAAGTCTGAGGGGCCCTCCTTTTACCAGCCAAGGATGAAAGATTATTATTACTCTACACTAACATTCCCTGGACTATTATTCCAGGGAAAACCCTAGCTGACACCATCCCACTGCCATCTTCAAAGGCTTCCAGGGCTGAGGGGCAGTGGAGCAGGAGGCAGAAGCCAGTGATGAGACAATGTGTCGGTCCACCAGCCAACACTCATGGTCTCCTCCAAGATCACTGCTGCGTGGACAGAGGAAGCACGAATTATGTAGACCATCCAGTAATCCAGCAACAGACTCACCCAGATCCCAAACTTCAGGGTGCTCGTAACAGTTTGGGGTGTCACAGCACAACTGGAGCTGCCAGCTTTGGGGGTATACTGTGCTGGGGAAACGGGAGAAACAACACAGCAGTCAGTGTTGATAGCGTCGTGTTTATTACTCTGCTGTGTGTTCCATAGAGAAATGCTGCAGTGGTCCTGCAAACACCCCCACCCCGACAAATCATACAAGGATGAAACCTCCACAGAGAGGACAGGGCAGGTCTCAGCCAGCAGCCCCACCTCCTGCAGCAAAACGGTGGTGGGCTAAAGCATCCCAGAGAATAACCGACCAGCACCCACAATGCACTTAGAATTAAATACAAGGCCAAAAATTGGTGAATCTTCTCACTTCTTTCTCTTCTTTGTTGAATACAGCTTTTCTTCAAGTGGGACTGGGACTATGCCGTCACACTCTTTTACTTCCTGGGTCAGAGGGTGTTTCACAATACTTGGTCTAACCACGTCAATGTCTCGCGCCAAGTGTTCCAATATGTTTTCCACAGCACTTGTTGGGGCATAAAAATCCACCAAGAAATACCTGCAACAAGACAGAAGTGGGTGAATGCCTGTATCTAAAGATCACACCTGCTTTGCTGAGTGGTGTGACCTTTACTCTCCTCACACACTCACGCTCAGCTGCAGTGCAGTGCGCACACCCAGTGTCCTTCGAGACTGCACCTATCATTACGTCCCTGTAAACTTACTGGGAACCACCTTCACAGCAACAAGATGGCTGTGACATCAGGCACAGCAGGAAGTCACACAGAATAGCTCTGAGAGTGTGTATATAGAATTTTCTACCCTATCAACAAGAATGGATTCTATATCATCTACTGATTCTTTGTGTGGAAGCATTTATTATTAGATGGTCTTCTAATTTCCCACGGACTTGACCGGTGACTTAACACACCTAAGAGAAACAGTGAGGCCGTCAGTCAGCCCCTTTCCACAGAAAGGACAGGGACAAAGGGAGGAGGTGCACCTGTGGGAACAAGAACTGACAGTCGGTGTAGCATTAATTACTCTTATCAGCCCGATAGCAAATGGTATGGCAGACAGCGTGCAGCAAACCCATTATCAACACCCTGCTGGACACTGTCACAGGACTGTCCGCTGCACACCCCTGCTGTCACACTCAGAAGCAGCAGCCAAGTGTGGCAGTGCACACCAGCATTCAAGATGCAAAGGTAGGGGCATCACTTCAAGTCAAAGGCAGCTGGCGTCTCCAATGACTTACACAGCCAGCTATGGCTATGTAGAGAGAACATATCTCAGAAACCCAGAGGGCAGGGCAGAGGTTAGACCTCTCCTGCGGCCGCTTCAACTGTGAGCACTCCCAGGCCTGGCCATGGTCTAGCTGACTGACATCCTTCTTTCTAGCCTGCGCTCTCCCAACTCTCAAAGTGCAGTCCCACCAATGTCCCCTCAGTGCTCACCCCTACTTCTCAGGTCTGTGGTCTTAGAGACCCCTGAGCACCTCCTGCAGAGCGGCCTCACCCCGCAGCCATGCTTCCGCTGTCTCCCTCACCCCTGCTCTGACTGCACTGCTTCACCACTAGCACAGTAGACATCTGTTTACCTTCACCTTGCTCCTCCCTGGTGGCTAGCCTCTGCTACACAGTGCAGGAAGGTGCTTTCTATATGGCCACTATGTGTATACAGGCTTATGCACCTGTAAACAACCAGATGAAACTCACTGGGTCACCAGCCAACAGACAAACAGAACAGACATGAACACTGAGAGGGGACAGCAGTGAAGAAAAGAAACAAGCAGGAAACAGAGGGGAAGGGGAAGTGACTGCGAACATATTATGTACATATATGAAAACGTCACAATGAAACCTATAATCAGGTATAATTAATACATGTGATAAAGCATTTTAAAATAAACAGTGGATCAGTGCATCAAAGAATCAAAGGAGAAAAGACAAAGTACTTTAAATTGAGTAAAACTGAAGACTGGAAAACCCATAAAACAGTACATGGTGGGAATGTGCAGCACAGACCACCCACGCAAGGAAGAACAGGTAAGTTTCAAACTGCTGTCAGCTTCTATCTTAGAAAATAGAAAAGGAACAAATTAAACCCAGTCTGAGCTAAGTAAAGTGGATGAGAAGATGTTTCTAAAACAAAAAGGTAAACTAGAACATGAATTAGATCAAATGCTAATTTATTTTATCACTAAAATCAGCATGTCCCTCAGTGGACAGTGCAATAGGACACACCAATACTGAGAACAACAAAGGTGAGATGACTGCAGATTCTGTGGATAAAAGGACACTGGGGACACTGTGGATAACCTGTAATGAATGTGACATCTCAGGTAAGAGTCAAATTCCTTGAAAAACAAAAACAACTATCACAGTTCATTCTAGAAGAAGTAGGTCCCTGTCATAGTCCTACATCCATGAAAAGTTAAACCTGTGGCTACAAACGTCCCCACAAAGATTAGAAGGATTCACTGGTGAGTTATACCAGCTGCGGAAGGAAGAGCAGCAACTCTAACAGAAACTCAGGAGAAGCTGGAAAACACATCTCCACTTGTTTATGGGGCTGATATCACCTTATAACAAAGCCAAGCACAAATGCCACGGGGACAAAACAGAGGAAGGTAAAAACATCCCAACGACAATCCACAAACTGACCACCACACTGATATGTAAGGACAATGTTACTACATCCAAGTGCAGTGCGTCCCAAGAATGCAACCCTGGATTCCTATTAGAAAACAACCAGCCGATAGAATTCACTACACTGATGAACAAGGAGAAAACTATGATAATTTCAGTAACATATAAGTAAAGAAGTTAACGAAATCTCATGGCGATTCCTGAGAAAACGTTCCAAGAAACTACGCATAGAGAGGACTTTCAAAAACCCTACAACTAGCACTTCACCAAGTCTGGGTATCCCCAACCCCAGACAAAGAACAAAGATGTCCCTCTTGAACACTGTACTGAAGATGCTTGACAGAGCAAAAGGCAAGGCAGGGCAGGAGGAAGCATCAGATCGACACCCCTGACTCGACCTCCTTAGTAAACACTGTATCTAAGGGCCTTAAATCAATGTCTCCTTTTTTTGCCTTTAAAATCCGTACCCCTTGCTTCAACCTTCTTGAACATTGCCCATGTTACATACATTTACCATGGCATCTATATTCCCAATGCAAAGTTTTCTTATTCTAAATGAAGATTATAATAGAGAACATTTCTGTTATTTAGACTGACAATGGGTAAAAATTTTTCAATAATTTAGATGTCCATTCTCTCAACAACTCAAATAAAAGACCAACAATCTTAATTTTCAAGTTCAAATAGAAATAGCAAGAATGTATAACAGCCAAATACCTTTGATAGAGAATAAAGCTGAACAACAAACATCACCTCTTCTTAAGACTTAAAAAGCAATAGTGATGCAGACAGTGTGACCACAGGGACCCGTGCAGACAGTGTGACCACACGGACCCATGCAGACAAGTATGACTGACTCTTTTTTTTTATTTATTTATTAAGGTGCAAAGACAGGGCAGAGGCGAAAAGTCTTTTCATCAAGCAGTAGCTCGCCAAAGTGTGTCCTTAATGTTTAAAAAGGTACACTTTGTTCCTTACTTGTGTACCATACAGGAAAAATAACTCAAAAGATGGAACAGATGAAATAAAACATTAAATTTCTAAAAAAAGAAAGCCAGTCTTTCTGCCCTTGGGACTGGGCCGAGGCCCATAAGACAGCACGAAGGACAATTACTAACAGGAGGCGCATCAGAGGAGACCATCAACATTAAAGACAAGACTGTAAGTAAAGACCAGCTGTAGTCAGGGTTGCTAATTACACCTCTAGTAAAATACCTGACTCTAGCATACCAAGAACTCTCAAAATTTAATTAAAAAAAAAAAAAAAAAAAAAAAAACCAAAGTAATTAAAAAAAAAAAAAAAAGCAAAATAAGCCACAATTTCCAGAGTTGTAAATGGAACAGACCAAAGGCAGACTTTGATAAAGTGCAAGAAAAGACGCTAAAGTCAAGCAATGAGATACACCTTAAAGCCAGAGAGCTGGCCCGCAAAGCTCACCCACAGTCAGGCCCTTCCTAATCGTTCCTACAGCACCAACTTGACACTCAGTTTTCAACTACTATGTGGGACATTTCTCATTCAGGACAGCACACGCGAATGGCTTCTTGGGGCTGTAATGTCTCTTTACTCTCTGAGTAGGTGACCGCTGGCGATGGCTATGGGGCCAAGCCCCAACCTCCCCAAGGCTTAATTCCATGTTTTGACCCGACACATACCCACAAACTAAAGGGTTGTAATCACCCAATTTACACATTGCTCATTTTTTCTACCCCAAATCATGACTACTAACTTTAAGCAAGGTGCGGAAGCAGAGTCTAGAATGTTCAGTGGGAACTGTCTCCACGCTAATGGCCAGTGTCTTTTACTTACTCATTTCATTTCGGCTACTTGGTGGCAGATAGAATGCTTTAATCCAACACACTCCCCAACATTTCTTTCTTCCTATTTCCATTTGTTCTTTTACTTGGTATTTATTATTCTGATTATTTCTCCCAAACCACATTCCTGCCGCACGGGGCTGACAGCAGTGTCTTCTGAGCATGCCCACCATCTCTACAAGGCCTTTGTTTACTTGTTTCTTTACTTTGCTTTTGTCCATGCACACACAGCCTTGTGCTGGCCGGGGACAAGGAGGGACTGGTTCTGTTCTGGCATCCTGGCCCAGCAATGCATCAGCACTACTGTCAGTCAGCCCTGTGGCGCCCCAAGCCTCCCTCTCTAAGTTCTACTCTTCCTACAGTCCAGAGTCCACTTAAAACCAGGTCTGAGACGCCCTTGGTTTTAGCTACAGTCAACAGTAGGAAGTCTTTCTTCCAGTTTCCACTCAGCTGCCTCACAGATTTCTCAAGCACACCTATAGGCAGAAAGTATGGTGACAGATGCCAACAGCCGACTCGACCGTCTTCTAGGCAGTGGCCACAGTCTTCCTGCTTGCTGCTTACCAAGCCATCTAAACTCACACGCAAAGCTTTCAACAGTGGTCTGCGGTGAGAGCAAAAGGAACGCCTAGGATGGAAGCACAGAGCCAGATAGATGTTCCAGAACCTCCCAGTACAGACCTTGAAAAGAAGGCTCTTAAACATCTTAATTTCCAAAATGCCTTCACGCCTCTTCAACATCTTCTGAGAAAAGGGTGGAGGGCAGGAGAAACCTTGTGTGTCAGCTGAGGAAAAGGAAGAAGAGGACACGAAGCGAGTGGTGGTCTAGGCCCAGCATCCTTTCTAGAGTATAGACGGCTTCCTACACAGTCTCTCTCAACTTCACGATCCAATGTCAAGAAGAACAGAGACTCAGGAGGCTTCTATGGCATCCTTGGCTCACCCCGCTGCCGTGTGTGTAGCTGCAGCGAGGATCACAGACCAGGCCTTTCCACTCCCAGACACATGTGAAGCTGCTGACAACTTCAGGACCAAAAAGGTTACAGAATTATAGGCTGTAACTGATAGAGGAAAATACAGTGCAATCCCGTCATTTGAGGAAGTGACAACCAGAAAGGGAACTGGTCTACTTTCCCACAGTGCACCATGAAAGCCAGGGCCCTAGACTGCAGGTCCAGATACACCTCATCTCTTGATACACAGCACTGGCGCTCTGGAGGCTTCTCAAGGATAACCACAGGCTTGGAGGTCTTCAGAATTGGCTGCTTCTTGGCTCCCGGGAGTCTCCATTGCTATCAAACCCCGTGACCTTTACCCGTTAGCTCACTTCCGCCAGTCTTCCAGTCCACTGGCAACCAAACCCAAACAAGAGCTCTGGCCAAACGGCAAGTAGGTTTGTGCCCACAACCACAGCATGTGACTGTCATTTCAAGCTTATCACTTTGCTGATCTGTGCCTGGGGCTCACGTGGGCAAAGACTGTTTCTACTCCCCTGGCTCCTCATTACACCATGGAAATTTCCATGAAAAGGAAACACCCAACAGAGAAGGGGGAAGGTGGCTCAGAGATGGGCAGATATACTGTATTCACCTCTCCTTGAAAGCCAAACCACTACCACCATCTCCTCTTCCTCCTCCTCAAGGTCCAGGCATATCAACCTGTGTGTTTGAGTGGCTCAGTCTATCCACATGGCTTCTCACACACAAAAAAGAGCTGCAAGGACCCTGGTTGCTTCCACAGTATCCTTTTCTTTCTTAACTACTTATCTAAATAAACTTAGACAAATGTGCATTGCAGACAAACCTCAGAAGGCTGAAGCAACCAGATGCACAGGCGTCAGCCTCTTAGAACAGTCCTCTGGCCAATTAACATTTAAAAAGTCACCAAGGTTTGGTGCTAGAAGTCCAAGCTGTTACAACTTCCCTAAGACCCCACTCCTTCCAGGCTACGACTATGCACACCCAGTTGTGGGCCCCAGAAGTAGAACACTGAGAGGGACCACGCCCAGCCCCCAGTTACAGCTGTGCCTCCTACACCCCTGGAGAATGGAGAGTTTCAGAAGGCAGCTGCTGTCTTTCTCCTGACAGCCTAGGAAGACATAAAGCCGAGACTTGTGCTGAGGGCAGCTCTGCTATCAGCTCCCTACAACCTCCTGCAGGCTCCATAGCCAGATCCAGAGAGGGAGAGATGAATAAAAGAGACTAGGGTCTCCAAGGAAATCAAACGGTACCTCACTCACTTTCAGGACTGCAGCCCTGCAACAGAACAACTGTTGAGGTCAGCAACGCAGGCAGAAACAAAGCACGGAAGGTCTTGGTGTGTGACCCTCTCTCATCTCCATCCACGTCACTGTGGCCTGAAAGAGGACATCCCAATAAAACAGTAACAGGAAAACACTCCGGTGTCTCCATTTCCCATTTTTATTTTAACTACTCACTGAACCAGTAAGTGGACAGATCATTTTGGGGGGAAAAAAATCAGTGTGATAATCTAAAAGTCTAATTACAGTACACAAACCAGCCTTTTTAAGCACATGCTGTACACAGAGAAAACAGCACACGGCAGGCAGCCAGATGGGGCAAACAATCCTATGGCAGCCTGGAACCCAGAGCCCAGCAGTGTTCACATTTAAACTCTGTTTTCTGCATGTGGTTCTAACTACGCAGGCCTGTCAACCTGCTTCCAGAGGTGGAAGTAAGGTGCTCCCTGCCTCCAAGCAAGGAGAGGTGGTGCCAACTGGTTCCCAATACTAGAGCACATCTCATTATAGATGCAATGTTCAAACCAGAGAGCAGTGAGCTGCTTCTGCACAAAATGGTCTGCATGTGGCATCTCCTCTGAATTTAAGAGGCGTTGACACCACCGAACTCTCCACTCCAAGGGCCAGGGCTCCAGAGTTCTGAAAAGACCCAGAGAAATGGCTTCATGGGGCAGCCTATGCCCAGTACTAGGAACAATGCTCCCAAGCTGGCTCCCTACAGTCGCCCTCTCCCAGGGAACCAGCTTCCACCCTTGCCTTCACCACCACAAGATCAGAATCTGACACAAGGTGACGTCACTGCCCAGGGCTGAGCCCCCGGCCCCACTGCTAGAGGTGTTAGCGGAAGAACGGTGTCCTAGTAGTTTACTTAGATATAAAGGCCACATTCTTTCAAACTCCACTTGTCTGAACCCCACAAAAAGAGCTTACACTGGAGTTATGTTCTTTGTCACTGTCCCTCTCAGACATCCTCCCCTTCCCAATGGCACACAGTGGAATTTTCCACTGAAGTGTTCAGTGGCTGCCGGTGGGTGGGGGAGCTGGGAGAGGCGGGAGGACTCTGCAGCACCAGAGCATCTTGGAACCCGTTTGTTTGAAGACAAGAGTCGATCTGTGTGGATGCCTGTTCCTAGACTGTCTTGGTTAGACCTTTCTGATCTCAGACTCCACAGAGACAGTGGACTAGTCACCTTAATGCCGAAGGCTGTCTACAGACAAACGCCATTTTTTTCTCTATCTATCTGTTGGCTCTCATGCATTTTAAAAATGAGTAATTCTACAAATCTTGGGGGGAAATGTCACTTAAAAGAAACCTTCAAGGACACAGCATCCCCGCCCCAAAAAGGCTGCAGAACATCTACACAAAAATGGAGCCACGGCACAGGCCTTCATTTGATGCTGGCAGGAAAACATGAGAACACAGAAATGTTAATAGGAAAACTACAGAGGAGACTCAATCTCTAGAGAGGGCGCCAGCGTTCTTGGAGTAAGTAAGCTGCAGACACGCTTGGGAGCAGTCAGTAAAATTCCACTCATTCACCAAGAGTTGGTTACTCTGATCACTGTGCTCAGCTGTAAACAGAAGGGTATCTTGCACACAGCCAGCAGAAGGTTGCCATAAGCATCTACCCCTTTCATAACTAAAGAGTTCTTATGGACATGGAAGTGAGTCCAGTCTCCTGGTCAGCCGCAGGCCACCTGAGGCACACAACTTAGGCACTGAGAGATCACCGGTCCTTCTGCTGTCCTCCCTCCAGCACCTAGTGCAAAGAGCTTCAAACATGTGCAGCCCTGGGGTGAGGCTGCTGTGCCTGCTGTAGGCAGCACTAGGCCTCAGGAAGATGCTTCTTCTGCAATGTGTGACAACAAGGGACACCCACAAAGGTGCCCTTCTCCACCAAACAGACAGGTTTGAGGTGAGCCTGTGGAGGCACATGGAGAGAGCATGGAGAGGCCTGCGTGGGAGCAGAGCGGACACAGAGGGAAGAGCACGCGCCCGCGTGTCTAAGACCAGCAGCTCTATGCTGTACTCCAGTGGCCTCCAGGCCACTGCTTGTGACAACAGGAGGTCACTGACACTGGGGCTTCCATCTGGAAAGCTGATCTAGGAGACCAAAGTTTCCCAACCACTCCCACTGGGCCCAAGAGACAGAAGGACCTACTCAAGCCTACTCTGCTACAAGGTCATAATCTGGCAGCTGGCTTGCAACATGGCTGTCCTTAGGACACAGAAAAATCATATACATAATAGCTCCAGGTGTCTGAGACCTTGTCTCCATCCCATTTGAAGCCAGGTGGAACACAAGAATAATTTTAGTAAGTTTTACTTGACCCTCAGCTGAGCATGAACAACCTCCAACTCCACGGCCCTTGGAGACAGTGAGTACTTGATCTGTAGACCAGCCTGGGAATATACCATCAAGGTGTGTGGTGAGCAAGCAAGCTCCCAGTGACAGGTCTGAAGGACAGTCTCCAGAACATGCCTGCTTCTCCAAGACATGGCCAAATTAGTATGTGCAATAATTGACATTTTTCTTTTTGGCATAAAATGGTTATAGACAATATCAAAACCATCTTCAGAGTGTACCTTCCTCATCTGGGGGGACAGTCCAGCTAACCCTCCAAGTGAAATCTCCCCACCTAGGCATCTCTCTTACTTGCTTCTTTCAGCCTCCTTGGCTTCTGGACAGCAAGGGGCCGACTGGAAGATCTGAGAGGATGGCAGTGCACTGCTCTGCCCTACCGAGAAGCAGCCATGTGGCAGGCCTCTGACCTGTGCCTGGACTCCTGCTGTAGTAAGAACATCTTTATTCAAACTCCCCTTGGTGCTACCTAGCTAGCAGAGGTACCAAGACACCCAATCAACTGAACACTGTGACTCCAGCAACCCTGACAAGGCCAAACATCATCCAAGACCTGTGGACGCCACCGCCTGTAACACACGGCACGGCAGTGCACGAACGTGGCCCCTGCAGGACGTGTAGGCCTATTTCATTAATGACACACATTGTTCTGGACACACACTGACTCCTGCACACAGAATCTGTGCCTTGGCCAAACTCTGAGGACATGTCACAACCTTCAGGGCTGCTGAGATGAACCAAATCTTTAAATGCTAAGCATGTCGCCGACAAGCCCACCTTGTTTCTGAGTCATTTTCAGTGCACTTTCTGTGGCCTATCATGTGTGTAACAACTTCTTGCTTACCCACAATACATACAGGCTATCTGTCAAATGGAGAAAAGGCCAACTCCAGGGAGGCTAGGCTTAGTGACTGAAGAATCCAACCAGCTCAAACTCCCTAAGGCAGGCAGTAAGAAACCTTTAGTCAGGCAATTCTAAATATACTGGACCTCACAGGCTCATTTAACAAAAAACACTGGAAAACATTCATTACCCTACAGAAGTAAAGTGCCATGCTTGGGCCAGCAACATGGCTCAGGAAGCGGGAAAGCATGCATACAATCTTGACCACTTGAGTTCACTTTCTAGATCCTACAAGGTTGCAAGAGACATCTAACTGTCAAGAGTTGTCCTCTGACTTCCACACATGCTCTGTGGGCAGCCTGCATAGGCCTGTATTCTTATACACACACAGATACACACACACAAGGTCACATAAAACAGACAAGCACTTCTTACTGAAGGGCTCCTCACACTGATATGCCAAGGTGTCTATAGAGAGAAAAGTCATATAAGGCCCCCACAGGAACTTATGCCACACACCCAATGTGTGTTTGTTCCCCGTCGCTGTAAATTAGTATTCAGATACAACACTTTGCAATCAGGACCTTCAACAGACAAATGCAGGCAATGACTGTTCTCAGCAGCATAAGCCTAAATAAAACCTGAGGTTTTCCTCATGGTGCCTGCTCACAATGCACACATGTAGTGAACTACAGAGCCCCTCCTTTGCTAGGGGCTCTTCCCCTTCTCCCTCTCCCTCTCCCTCTCCCTCTCTTTCTCCTTCTCTTTCTTCCTCTTTCTCTCTGTCTCTTTCTCTGTCTCTTTCTCTTCCTCTCTGTCTCTGTCTCTCTGGCCCCAACCCCTGCTTGCTCACACACACACACACACACACACACACACACACACACACACACACACACACTCCATCCTTGTTATGATGACTTTGGAAGAAGCCCAGCACTGGCACCTGGCACTTTCTGTTTCCTAGCAACACTCAGGCAATCTGGCAAGGCCCTCACAAGAAGCTGAACACAAAACAAGGCAAGGCAATGACGGTGTCTGCAACGTGTGAACTCCTAGACCACCCGAGCACGCTGCACACACCGTGAAGCCACAGGAATAAAGCAGCACCCTGACATACTGCACTGATGCTGTCCCCAAGACAACTCAAACGTGAGACTTAAAGTCAATACCTGAGAACATCCATGGATGCTGGTGACTGTACAAGGCACAGAGTACTGAGTGAGAAGCCTGGACAGAACACACCTTCAGAAAACTGAGCGCTGTGTGGAATGGCCAGATCATTTCTCTCTGTGCAGCTGGCTCTGGCTCCATGCCAAAGAAACCTACTTTGCCTATGTATGTGCAACCTGAGGTATTCTGAAGGCAAAAGCTCCGAAGCTGAAAACAGAGCTTTCCCCAGCACAGCAGGAGTCTGTAAGCCGTCACTCTGTTCATGGCATTCTGTTCTGACCCACCTGGTATTGTCAGTGTAACATCCCAATCTGAGACACAACATTGCTTTGTAAGTGATACCTGAAGGACACTCAGCATACCTGGGAGCTGATGGCAGTAGCACCGTGACAGTTTCTAAGATGCTTAGTGTTCTTTCCCAAGCCCACATTGAACCCATTTCATGGAAAAACTTACCCTCCACGGCTGTGCTGCCGGCTGTGACCGGAGATCCTGTATGGGAGCACACGCTCACCCAGGTTTTCCAAGTTCCTCACTATGGCTCCTCGGTCCATCAGGGATTCTATAGTACGTTTCAAAGCAGCAGCAGTCTCTGGCTGTTTTATGTTTTCATTTTTAAAGAGAAAAAGAAAAAGATGTCACAATCAATATGAAAATTGGAATGATTAAGGCCACACTGCTAGAAGTCTCTGAATAAAAGCAAGTTGAAACTGGTTTTAGCTAACGTAAACAAAATGCAATAGAGTAAAAGGCATTTAAGATGTAAGAAGCTCACAGACACAAAGGAAAGAGAGCTTAGGGGCCAGCGGCTCCATGGAACTGGGAGGCAGAACTAACAAATGGCTTCTCTCAGGAGCCCCAGCAGGCTCAACCAGTGCCAATCACTTTTCGGTCTTCTACGTTATGACTCTAATAGAAATCCCAGGAGATCAGCCTATGGGCAGGGCGCCTGACTAATGGACCAGCATCAGCTAAGGGGGAAAGGGACTGAATTCCAAAGGAAAACTAGGAGATTGTAATCAAAAGGGCAAAGGGTCCAAACTACACCTTCATGAAGCCAATAATCTAATAGTTTAACAAAGACACATATAAGGGAACCAGACAACAGAAATGGACAGTGGTCTCACATTGACGTGTGTATGTGGGCGCCCAGGCCTCACTGGCCAGGCCGTCTAGCCAAACTATGAACACAGGTCTGATGAGAGGCCAAGGCTCCAAAATGAAGGTTGCAGGTAAGACTGAGAAGATACCTGAAGTAAACCTGTGTCCTCTCACCCCCACCCCATCCCTACAGGAACAGGTAAGTACACACACATAAAAGTGCACACACATACAAGTGCACATACCATAAAAACACAAAGAAACATTCTTCTTAAAAAAGAATTTATCATATCTGTCAAAAAAGAAGACAGCCCCCCTAACAGGGAGGCAGCTTAAAACAAAGTACGTTTTTTTACTTTGTGTCAAAAGTCAAGGCCCAAGCTGTACAGCGCAGTGGCTGACAGCACTCAGTACCCAACCTGAGCTTAACCTCTGGGACCCACACGGCAGACGGTAAGGCCTGGCTCACACAAGTCACCCTCTAAGTACACACTGTGGAAAGTGAGCCTACACTCATGCACATTAAACAGATGTAAGTTTTAAAAGGAAATTATAAGAGAGGGCTGGAGAGATGGCTCAGCGGTTGAGAGCACTGACTGCTCTTCCAGAGATCCTGAGTTCAATTCCCAGCAACCACATGGTGGCTCACAACCATCTATAAAGGGATCTGATGCTCTCTTCTGGTGTGTCTGAAGAGAGCGACAGTGTAGTCACATACATAAAATAAATAAATAAATAAATAAATAAATAAATAAATAAATAAATCTTAAAAGAAACTAAGAGAAACAAAACATTTTTGGGTATTAAGGTTGCTCACTTTTTAAAATATACCTTACCTCAAAATAAAGCAGACTCCCAAAGACAGGGCCTTAAACTTTGTTTTGGCAAATTAAGCTTTAAGGAAACATAGCCAGTTCATGCATTTGAAGTGTTTATGGTTGTCTGTGCTTAAAGCAGATTTGTGGTTACAACAGAGACCAGATGGCCCCAGACCTGATAATTACTATGTAGCCAACCTCTGTTCTACACTGTGAAGGAATGAGGAAGCCAGCAGGGCCTCAGTCCATTCACCCTAACAGGCACCACAAATCACAGCCTAGCCAGTGAATTCCCAGCACACAGGTCGGCAGGTTGATGAACACTGTCAGTCTCCACTTGCCATAGGCTCAGAACCAATTCCATAACTCACTCCTCTATTGACCCATCCCTAACCTAATTCACATCTTGCAACACATGGTCTTGCATAGTGTTAGTCTAGAACTTACTAGGTAGCCCCAGATGGCCTCACATTTCTGGCAATTCTCTGCCTCAGCTTCCCAACTGCTGAGAACACAGAACTAAGCCCCCACACCTGGCAAGTGTGCTGACTCCTCAGCCTGCACAGTTGAGCTGTATGTATAATAGTAGACGACATCACAGGCCGTTGTCTCTTTAATGTAGTCACCACATCTTCTCTGATTACTTCCCCACAGTTCTAACTTACCCGATGATAAAGATGCTAACTACTTCTTGAAATGTTTACTGGCCATCTGCGTTTGTACCTTTGAAAACTGTTCACTTGCTGATTATAAAATTGGGGGTCTGGTGTTTAATTTCTGTAGTTCTTTATATATTCTAAACATTTAGACCCATCTGACACATAGCTGTTAGAGATCTTCACCCATTCTGAAGCCTGTCTCTGTACTGTGCTGAGAGTTCCTATCCCTTTTCATTTCATGGAATCCCATTTGCAAATTCTTGGGTTTACTTCCTGTGCTGTTAAAGAGTCTTTTTTTCCAGAAAGTTCTTGCCTGTGCCTGTATTCTGAAGTGCTTTCCCTAACGTCCCCCTAAGCATCTTGTGTTTCATATTAAGGTCTTTTATCCACTTTGAATTGATTTTTGTGCAAGATTAAAGACAGGGATCTGATTTCATTGTTTTGCATGCTGGATAACCAGCTTTCCCAGGTAAAATTTTTTGAAGAAGTTACCATTTTTCCAGTATGTTTTTCACACCTGTGTCAACAACTGGGTTTCTGTAGCTACATGGCCTCATTTCTAGGTTCTCCATTCAGTCCCACAGGGTGTACAAATCTACACCCATGCCTGAAGCATGCTGTCACTATGGCTCTGTAGTGTAATTCTGACTTAAGTCTTGTGGTACTTTCAGAACTGTGTTTTCTCTTAGGACTGACTTGGCTAGATAGGGTATTTTATCTTCCATGTGGATTTTAGAATTCTTTTCTCCTAGATGTATGTATTTAACTTTGTTAGGGGCTGCACTGAACCTATAGCCTGCTCTCAGTAACATCCCCAGTTTTTGCCACATTAATCCTGTTGATCCATGGGCATGGAAAAATCTTCCATCTTCTACCATTGCTTTCAATTTCTCTCTTTGGTGTCTTTCAAGTTCAATCTATGTAGTTGGCTTATTCCTACAGTTTTTGTTGTTATTGTTATGTATGAAGAACGGGTACTTTCCTAGCAAGTCCACTATTGGTACAGAGATACCACTGATTCTGTATCCTGATACTTTCCTAAAGTACACATCAGCTCTCAAAGTTTTCTGGACTGCACAGGGTGCCTTACATATAGGATCATGTCCAAACAGGTCAGCATGATATCCCCTATTGTAGTCTTTTAATTTTCTGCTATTCCTATTGCTCTGGGTAAGAGGTCAAGTACTACGTCAGAGGAAATCTGCTTCATTTCAGCGTGTGTAAGAAACACTCTGCATTTCTCCTGTTGGTACAATGTTGACAACGCACTCAAAGCACAGTCTACCATGCTGATGATGGTCCTTCTGTTCCTCGTTTGCCCAGAACTGCCAAAACTTTGGTTCTGCCTTTTTTGCAGCAGCATAGATTCACATATGCACCATCCTACAACCTTGAAATGAAACCAACTTGGTAGTGTTGTGTTTTTTTCTTCTTGAAGTGTTCTTGAATTCAGTTTGCAAATGTTTTGTTGAAATTTTTTACATTTATGTTCATCAGAGAAAATGGTCTGCAGTTTTTCTCTTTTCTGCCCCTATGTGATGTTGATATCAGGGTAAAACCAGCTTCACAGAATGAGTACTTTCACTTTCTATTCTGTAGACCAGGTTGAGAAGTATTGCTGTTGGTCTACCTTAAAAGTTTGATGGATAGCTCCATGGGGCACTGAGAAGAACATGTGTTCTTATCTATTAGATAGACCGTTCTATAAACATCTGTTAATTCCAACTGTCCTACGATATGATTTAACTCTTGTCTGTTGACTGAGTTTGAAGACCTGTATGAAAGTAAAAGTAGAGTATTAAAGTCTTCAGTGATTACTGCAACAGAGCCTTTAGTGTTTATTTCAAGAAATTGGAAGCCCACAAGTAAGCACATCAATATTTACAACTGTTCTACCAGAAGTAGTTTCTCTCTTCTGACTAGCTCTGGTATGAGATCAGCTATGTCAGCTTCTTTCCAGCCTCCATTTTCTGGGTAAGTTGACTTTTATCCTTTGACTTACTTTCCTGATATCTTTTTGTTTAAGGCCACAGACAGATAGTTGGCTCTCATTTTCTAATCCAGTCAGTCTGCATCATTTAATTGGTGAGTTGATGCTATTTCCATTTAAAGTTACTATTGAGGGACTCTGACTGCAGTAACAAATACAATGCTTTGACAGTCATCCTGGTAAATGCAACAGACTAAAGACAGTATTTGATTAAATTCTGGAAAATTCATAGTGCAGGCATACCAAATGGTCACTCTGAAAAACTTAAAATTATTTATAATACGAAGTAACAGTTCTGGGGAAAGCAGCCACCAACCTTTACCATGCCACTGGAACACGACTTACAAGGACTAAGCTATAAAAGAGAAGACCACCTCTGTGTGTCCACACCATTGCTACAAGCAACGGAGTAGCACAGATTCTCAGGAGCGTGCCAAACTCCCTCATACCAGAAATGGAAGTCAAGACTTTTGAAACTATCATTTGGAGGGAATCAGGAACAAACCAAATCCTATTTCTCATGACTCAAAATATTTATCTGGAAACACTGTTTTCAAGTTGCTCACTATGAAATCTACCCCCAAGAGACAGACAGGGTGTGAAGCAGACTCCTCCTGTTACAGCATGCTGCAGGGAGGGAGCCAGTCACGACAATGGCAACTCACATGAGAAGAGACATGCACAGAGCTCAGAGGAAGAGACAGCCACTGGTAATGGGGGTAGAGAGGCAAAGCTCGGCCAGCCCCAGAACAGAGAATCAGCCCGAGTGCTCAGAGCAGGCCTGGATCTGGCCGCCGGCAAACAGAGCAGGAGAGCAGGGAGGCTGGCGAGCTGCATTTGAAGAAGTCAGTGCCGAAGCACTGAGTTGTTTCCTACTCCCGGCACTGTCGTCTATGGTTTCAGTTTCTTCAGAACTTAGCTACAACGCTGGTAAAAATGTAAGCTTTCTGGAGAGCAACCCAGCATTGCTCATCAGCTTAATCCATCTTACCAACACCTAGACTCTATTACCCTTGTGCTAGGAACACAAAAGCCATCCTCCCCAGCCTCTGCAGAGGGGCTCAATTTCTCAGTTATCCATTTAGCTGTTTCAGTTAGGAACTACATCCCCTCTTGCTGTTTGTACCCATTACTAACGTCTGTTGATCTCTAGTCTCTGGTAATCAGTCTGCTCTCTACCTCTGTGGGCTGACTTATTTAGCTTCTTCAGAAGTAAGCTCCTGTAGTCTTGTCCTCCCCTGCCTGCTTATGGCATGCAATATACCCTCCAAACTCATCCTCTTTGGTACAGGTGACATGAGTATCTCACTATGTGTTTCTGCATGTTCTTGATCATCCACTCAGCCTCTGACGGACTCACAGGAAGATTCCGTGCCTTGTCTGTAGTGAACACTGTAACACATGGGGGTTTCTCTGACGGACTGACAGGAAGATTCCGTGCCTTGTCTGTAGTGAACACTGTAACACATGGGGGTTTCTCTGACAGACTGACAGGAAGATTCCGTGCCTTGTCTGTAGTGAACACTGTAACACATGGGGGGTTCCTCTGACGGACTGACAGGAAGATTCCGTGCCTTGTCTGTAGTGAACACTGTAACACATGGGGGTTTCTCTGACAGACTGACAGGAAGATTCTGTGCCTTGTCTGTAGTGAACACTGTAACACATGGGGGTTTCTCTGACAGACTGACAGGAAGATTCCGTGCCTTGTCTGTAGTGAACACTGTAACACATGGGGGGTTCCTCTGACAGACTGACAGGAAGATTCCGTGCCTTGTCTGTAGTGAACACTGTAACACATGGGGGTTTCTCTGACGGACTGACAGGAAGATTCCGTGCCTTGTCTGTAGTGAACACTGTAACACACGGGGGTTCCTCTGACAGACTGACAGGAAGATTCCGTGCCTTGTCTGTAGTGAACACTGTAACACACGGGGGTTCCTCTGACAGACTGACAGGAAGATTCCGTGCCTTGTCTGTAGTGAACACTGTAACACATGGGGGTTTCTCTGACGGACTGACAGGAAGATTCTGTGCCTTGTCTGTAGTGAACACTGTAACACATGGGGGTTTCTCTGACGGACTGACAGGAAGATTCTGTGCCTTGTCTGTAGTGAACACTGTAACACATGGGGGTTTCTCTGACAGACTGACAGGAAGATTCCGTGCCTTGTCTGTAGTGAACACTGTAACACATGGGGGTTTCTCTGACGGACTGACAGGAAGATTCCGTGCCTTGTCTGTAGTGAACACTGTAACACATGGGGGTTTCTCTGACGGACTGACAGGAAGATTCCATGCCTTGTCTGTAGTGAACACTGTAACACATGGGGGTTTCTCTGACGGACTGACAGGAAGATTCTGTGCCTTGTCTGTAGTGAACACTGTAACACACGGGGGTTTCTCTGAAATACACTGATTTCTTCTATCAGATTCAGCCCAGGAACAGGGTTATTGGTCACATGGAGGTTCTGCTTAGTGTTTCTTCATTTACTATTATACGTTCTCTGTCTCTGTGTGTGTGAGTGTATGTGCGTGTGCGTGTGTGTGCGTGTGTATGATGTGTAGGCATGTGTGGACATGTGTGGTCAGTTTTCTCCTAACTTTATGTGGGTTCTAAGGGTCCCACTCAGGTCCCCTGGCCTGCCTAGACCACCTTTACCTTCTGAGACATCAAAAACCCCAAAGACTTCTTCACCTCATTGTAATGAACTCACGAAGGTAAATGCCCCACTGTTAAGTTAAGGCAGCCACTTAAACAAACCCTTGCCCAGTCCACACTCTACGTTATCTCAATAAACTCCTACAGCCAGGACGGCCTTCTGAAGGACGGAACTTCACTCAGGACTTCTGCAGTTTCACTTGCATTTGTATTCGTTTACCCACCATGAAATGATACAACCATGAGAATGACAAATATAACTAGGAAAACAGCTCTGGAGTCTCTTCCATGCCTGTCTCTGCCTGTGTTCTGTCCTTTCTGCATTACACTGTACCCACTCACAGCTGTCTATCCATATGCATGTACACATGTGCACGTCACAGACGGGGATCTGCAGGAGGGAGAACACAGGTCTTTCTTTTGGGGTCTGGGTGGCCTCATTTAGACACAGAGATCTTTTCTGTGTCCAATTTAAGGAGTGAATCATCTTTTCCTTGTGGTGATACTATAGCCCTCCCTGAGAGCAATGTGAAACAGTCCCAGCAGGTGGCTTCAACTTTTTCACCAGGAAACAAGACTAAAACTCAGGTGCCCATGTTTACTATTCTAAGAACATTCCACAAATCCAGGATCTTCTTCTGTTTTCCCCGTCCCCTTCCAGATGAATAAAGGATGGGAGACAACAGGCAGAAGTCCTGGTTACTATGGCAGCAAGTAAGTGAAATACCACAGCTCCCAAAATAGGCGGTGAGAGCAGGGGTCAGGTGGAGACCGCTGAGGAGCCGGCCTGTTGACTGTGTCTCTGTGCACTACTTAGTCCTCCTACTTCAACCTCTTCACACGGAAAGGACAGCACTGAGTGCCAGAGATGCTACAGAAGGTTTGAAGCAACAAAGAATTTTGACAGCAAAGACAAAGGTTCATAAGGAAATTCTAGTTAGGTTCTGTGCATCTCCTAAATGTCAGGGCAATGTTTAGATGACTGTATTAAGAAGTGTTCGTTACTTTTTTTTTTTTTTTTTTTTTAACTGAGACTACGAAATCGGAAACAGGGTTTGGCACCTCCTGCTGAACAGAACACAAGAGCCCATCGACTAGACGGCAGCAGAAGAGCAGAAGCTCAAGCAATGGACAAAGGCACTTAATTTACTCTTCTACCATAAAAAGCAGGGCAGACACACAAATGCCAGAAAAGCACCTGTTCTGAAAAACAGAAATTTTAGAAACAAAACTGTCCCTTGAGATTCCGCTACTTCTGAGAAGTGTTTCTTTCCTCAGTAATCCTGTGAGCATTTTAGTACTGTAATCAGTTGGAAGTACCTTCTCCTAAACCAGACTCTTCAAGTCCACATCTTACCCTCACGTCCCTGCAGATGAGCAGAAGCTGGCACACAGTATGGGCTCAACACGAATCTGACGAATGCATAAGGCAAAGAGCTAAGAAGTGAAAATTGCTTACTATTTGATCCAACTGGAAAGGAGGAAGGGAGTAAATAGTCAGAAACCATAAGAAATAACAAAGAAACACATCGCAATTTTTGAAAGAAAAAACTGCACAATAAAGCAACTGCACATCCTTACTCAAAACCAGAGACAGGGAACAAGAGTGGGAGATGGCCACGGTGGGGCTAGGACGGCAAACAGGGTGGCCAGTTAGTCACGGTGCTTTAGATTTCCAGAGCATCTTGGAATGGGATAAAACAACAAACCTTATTAGATGCACAGATCCTAAAGCATGCAGGGAATTTAGACCTACAACAATTCAAAGACTGAAAATCTATAGAAACAGAAATAGCAAACCCTAATTCTGCACGCCTTTTTGCACAACCATAGGGAGCCCACCACAGTGTGACAGTGAGACTTTCACTGGGACTGGAGGGGAACAAGTCAAAGAGCAGCAGTCTCCATCTGTTGCACATACTTTTCTCTGTGGTATGTGTGTGCATGCGCCTGTGTCCATGTGTGCAGGGACGTGTGTTGCCTCTTTCTCATCGCTGCCAGCTAAACATTAACAGTGTCAGATCTGGAGTACAAAAGCCAAGTGAGAGATTTGTGAAAACCAAGCCACATCTGCCTATAAGGATGAAGGTGGTAAACCATCTTCACAGGGTTCTTGGCCCATGTCTTCAATCCCAGAACTCAAGCTGAAAGATTCTGAGTTCAAGGCTGCTCTACACTATTCCACAGGTCCTGTCTTAAAAAAAAAAAAAAAAAAAAAAAAAAATCCCTAAGATGACAACAGATCTGAAATTAGTATCCTGAGCTATACACCTGCAAGGACAAATATAGCTCCCAGGTTGCAGTGTGAGAAACACTGTCCTTGCATTTTATGCTGAAGATATTTGGAATAGGGCCACTGCAGGATGACTGGTATACTCATGGGTAGAGGTTTACCAGATGAGTTATAACTCAACAAGGTCCTCCTCAACATGCTGGACTGGGAGGTGGCACTGAGGGATGCTAGCACCATGTTTCTGAAATTCCCAGTTACCACAACCATGACTCAAAGGAACTTCTATTCTTCACAAATTATTGTCTCTGTTACTTTGTTATAGCAGCAGAAAACAAATGAAGACAATT
The DNA here is from genome assembly GCF_011762505.2 of Arvicanthis niloticus. Taxonomy (NCBI): domain Eukaryota; kingdom Metazoa; phylum Chordata; class Mammalia; order Rodentia; family Muridae; genus Arvicanthis; species Arvicanthis niloticus. The sequence goes on along the minus strand of NC_047669.1, from coordinate 73,441,919 downwards.
GTCCAGGGAATGGAGTACATCACACCACATTTTAAAATTTATTAGTACATTTATTTCAATAGAGGATGGAAAAAAAATAACATTTCAGATAGAACTTTGAGTGAATCCCTGAGTAATGGGATCTTCAGATAAAACTCCCTAGAACAAGAACTTTCTGGGAGTGGAATAAACATTATTAGGGCAGGGAGACTGACAGTATTTTATTGCTGATGGATGGGGGGTGGGGGGGGTGGATGGATGGATGTGTCTGCTTCCCAATGGAAGTCAATTATTTTCAAAAATGCATTTGAAGTCCCCAGATCCATATTCCTTGCAGTTTTAAAAGCCATCTGCAGACATCCACATGTGTAAGATGTGAAAAGCAAGGGCCACTCACCTGCTGCACACTCCCAGCAGAAGCAGAGCGAGGCAACGCCCCACACTGTGTTGGCATTCCATAGACAAGTGTCCATCTTGCAGGCTACTCAGCACCATGTTGATGTGGGGCTCTTTGTTGCTGCTTGCTTTTTGTACATGTATGGTTTCATAGATGATAATACTGTTTAAAAAACAAAAGAAACCTAAGTGTGGTGACGACGTAGTGTGCAGGCAACAATGGGCCTCCGGGAACATGTTAGTTGCACAGCACATGGGTGTGAGTTGTGATGCTGTTGGCCTCAAGCTGAGTCCTAACACACCTGCTATATACTAAACGTAGTGTCTTACGAAGAAACAGGTAAGATAAAGACTATCAGCTGACAAGAAATGGGTTCACAGGAACCTGGCCAAGGGGAATTAGTATTTACCAAGTAAGTACTCAAAAGCAGTTTGTAGAATCTAGTGAAAAGTTGTACTCACTCACCACACTACATCTGTGCTGTTTTGTGTACTAAGTAGGTCAAGTATCATAATAAAATGGTTTGATAGGTAGGATTTACTACCTTTGAAACATCAAGTCTTCATAGTTCTATGTAAGTAGAATTGTAAATGCCCGCTATGCTATTGGTGGCCAGCACTCTTTCAGGGAAGAGTTCTTTCAGGGCAACTGCTCTAAAATTTCAACCTTCAAAGGCTAAACACAGAAACAGACACCAAGACACACTTGGATATCTGAGGAGTCATGCTAGTACCTAGTCTCTAGAAAATCCACTAAGGCTCCTAAGAAGAGGACCTTTTCAGCTTTACTGGAGCATGCATGACAAAACACACATGCGCGCACACACACACACACACACACACACAGTATACAACAATACACTGATACACATTCTAGGGTAAAGTCCAGAAATATTGGAGAGGAGAGAGCCAGCCACAGGAGGAGCTGGAAAACCTACAGTGAGGAGGACCGGCCTCTGAAACAGGGGTTAAGTCAGAGGAAGACTCGAAGAATTGGTGGCTGCCAGGACGCACATGCCGGTCAAGTCTTTTGGAGTGGACTCATCAGGGGTAGGAGACACAAGCGCTGCTCCAAGTATGCCATGCCAAAAAGGCTAAGAAGCAAAACCAAGTGTTCTCAGAATGGTGGCTCCCACGGTCTTCAGCCCGGACCTCGCACTGCGGTAGTGCTCAGGGCTACATCTCCAGCCACACCCTTCAGCTCAGAACTTTCTGCAGTCACTCTGGCTTTTTCCAAAGATGCTGAAGGATTTCCCCTAAGAAGGAGGCCATGGAGGCCAAACACTGAAGCTGACAAAACGTTACCCACAAAGCATTTTTGCTGCTGTTCACCTTATAAACCGTAAGCAGATAGCCAACAATCCGCACACAGCTGAGAAAAGCCTTCCATGAAAGAACAACATGAACGAAAAAAAAAAAAAAAGCTGTCTTGGAGTAAGTGGCCCAGAAGCTCCGTCCGGGTTCCCGTAGATCCAGGAAATAAGAAGGGCTGTCACAAGATGAGGCACAAAAGAGCTCATAAAATGAAACCTGATAGAAGTTACTTAAGCTTGTTTGTCCACAGAATTAACTGGAAGATACAGTTTAGAAACTCCTCTGACCAGAGAAAAAAAGACTGAGAAAATTAAGTGTAGCAACCCAAGCAAGCACTGGAAGTGCCAAAGAGAGTAGACCCCACCACCCTTTCCCCAGGGCTTAGTTTGCCACACTCAAAGAGCTTACCTGGGGCCAGAGACTTTCAGCAAAGCTTTTAATTATGAAGTTTTGGAACACTAGATGTACAAGCCAGGAAAAAAAATCCTATTAGGCTTCCAAATTTCCACTATTTTCTAGCTTCTAGTTTTCCAACTTAGAATTCTATATTCAGTTAAGCACCAAATATGCCATTAAAAAGCCTTTTAATTTTAAAAAGTTTAAAGTTAAATGTAACAAGAGGTTAATATTATCAATCATTTGAGTTCAAATTTCCAGAACCCATGTAAAAGTTGGGCTGGCACTGTGGCCATCTGTAATCCAAACACTGGACTGGAAGCAGAGACAGGAGATCCAAGGACAGGATGGCTAACTATAGCTAGCAAGCTCAAACAATTACAGAAGATACTGAATATCAACTATACACATATATACACACCCCACTACCATCACCACCATCACCACCACCACCACCACCACACACAAATAGATAACATTAAAAAGAATTGAAGTCAGTAGATATAGGTTATGCCCTATCTATCATAGGGTGAGATGCGTCATTCTCTGCAATGAGCGAGCATACGCAGACCATTTTCTACCAAATGCTTGACCCAGCTGGGATAGACAAAGAACACGATGAACCTAGTACACTCTGTATAACTAGAAATAGGTACTTCGAACACTGACAGAACCATGTCAAAAGAACACAAAAACTTAGCTAAATCTGGAAACACATCAACAACAGCAACAGTGGCCTATGACTTATTGAGTAAATTAATCCAGACTCCACACTGATGAGGAAAATAGCCATTTTGTACTGTCAGTTACAACTTAAACAAAAATTATAAGGGGATGCTCAGACAATGGGCTCCAGCTTGATGGAGAAAGTAAGTGCTTTCATAGCCTTAAATTACCTCACAAACTATCAAAAGAAAAAGTATCTTCACAGTGGAGATATAAAGATACTACCTTGGCCAGGTATCAAGATTAATTTCAACCATAATGGGATAACACAACAGACTAGTAGTTCTGAGAACATACTACCATTATGCTGTATTCCCTCCCCAAATGTACAATCTAGATCTAATCATTAGGAAATAAAATGATCCCAAGTTGTGAGGCATTCACGTTAACTGACCTCAAACATGGGGGTGGGGAAGAAGGAAAACAAAAGGCACAAAGCTGAATGCAACAGCAGGCTCTGTAAGACTTCTCTTTAACAGTGCCATCAGCAACATCTAGAGTCTGTGGACTCAAACCACCCAATGTTACGTTCTGGCTTTTTCCACTAATTATGATTAACTGTCCTTGCCGTGAACAGGTACCAAAAACTAAAGGGAGCATGTGAGCAAGCAGCTGTGCATCTGCACGCAAAGGTGGCAGGAGCAGTTTCCGGGAGGGAAGACATCCCCATTCTCCCTTCTCGAAACTTCCCTGTTACTTGACGTTTTATAATTTTGAAATTATAAAGTAAAATAATCCAAGAATATTCTTAGTCCCTGTTTTATACATGAGCAACCTTAGCCACTCTCTGTGTCATTGTCCACAATGGTTAATGTATCAATGCCAGCATGGGGGATTTCTGAAAACACTCAAGAGCCAAGTCAGCGAGAACTGAGATAGAGTATGAGTGTTCAACTAAGACACGAACACTGAGTTTGGGACAGATATTCACATTGAGGCACAGAGGTGTAAATTTTTCATTTTATTCAAAGTTGGTACAGAAGTTCTAACATGTCCATAAAATAATTACTACACTTCAGTTACAAGACAAAATACCACAGAAAGGAACGGACTTTGCAAGAAATATATTCATCTTAAATTTTCAAATACTTCTGAAGGCTAACGCAGCAGCTGGCAAAACAACACGAGTACACACAGAACAGAGTGTTTGCAGTCAGCGATGAAAACCAACAGCTCTTTAAGCAGATTTGCTTCGGGTATTTTTTTCCCCATTTTTAAACAACAGCAACACTTAACACAGTAAACCAAGATCATACATGTCTACAGTTTTAAAAATCAGTTGTATACAGTATAGGCAAGTTAAAATTGTCACGGATAATTAACAATTTGAAATCTACAGTTTTAATTGTTTTCCTTTCAAGATGGAAGTAACCTGGCTTACACCAAAGTCTACTTTCTTTGAAACTAAAGCCTTACACAATGAAATGGACCTGATTAGTGGAATTTGAAAACAAAAGAGTCTGAGGACAACAGAGAGTAAACTGGAAATAATTAAAAATTAACTGCTAACAAATTAGTGTTAATCTACTCTATTATAACCAGACTTGATCTACAGACTAGAATACCAGACTAGAATAATACATGTATATAATACGCAGACCAGTATACTGACTGGTGTCTTAGAAGTCTGAACAAAGCTTCTGCAGGCAGTACACTGGGGGAATATTTCTCAACACAGACATCTTTTTAAATGCATTAATACTTACATATCAAAATTATTTAGATAAAAACAGCAGTATTCTGCTGACATTTGGCTTTAAAATAAAGAAATGAATGAAGCAACTTCACAGGATATTATTAGAAAAGGAATTGGTTTCTTCTTGAAGAAGACTACTAACTTTTGCACAGCAACTATTTTTGATATTCATCTTGTCAAAAAAGGAAAAGAACAAAAACAACAACAACAAAGCAAAGCAGAAAAGCCTAAGAGTTCCTATGGTGATCAGCAACGGTTCTAGACAAAGAAAGGCAGCCAATCGGGGCAGGTGAGCCCCTGCTGGGTCTGAACGTTGCAGGCCCTCACGGACTGAAGCAAAGTGACAAGGGCAGTGGACCTCCACACCATCATCCCACACTACCACAGTTTCTTGTTATTAAAAAAAAATAAAGCTTTTACATCTTACTAACCCCACAGACAAGTCCATCAGCAAAAGACTCGGTAATCTGTTTGCTTTTCAAAAGTCTGAGATCTCACAGTGAAATTAGGAAATTATACATATTTACACTAATATAACTACATTTCACTTAGTCTAACTGAAGCAGTTTTCCATGAAATTATAAATGAAAAACATTTCTGCTAAAGAAATGTTAACAAGTGTTTCATAAAGTTGTAATAAACTCTTAAAGGTACAGAACACAGTCTTTAGGCCTACAAGGTTAACTGCTCTACACTACCACACATTGCTAAGCCAAGGAAGTTTCTCAAACTGGTGCTGTGTCCTCCATTCCTCACACTCCCCCCTCAGCTCCCATGCCCACACTGCAACCTCAAGGTTACCTGCTGTAAAAATCTGTTGATGGGTACACATGCCTAGCTTTCTGCTGGAGGGAAAAGTCTCTCCATCAGTGTTCATGTGAACTCCTCTAAGACATATCACATACCTTGTTGATCTCTCTCTCTCTCTCTCTCTCTCTCTCTCTCTCTCTCTCTCTCTCTCTCTCTTTCTCTCTCCCCTTCCCTCCTTCTCTCTTCCTCCCTCCCTCCCTCGCCCCCTCCCCTCTAAGCAACATTGGTCTATGCCATCTAAGATCTTTGCTAGAGGTTACCAAGCCTGTCCCTAAGACAAGTATCCAAACAGAGGAGGCACTCTCTTTTCTGAGAGCTGTATTTTAAAATGTAGACAGAAGTCACCACGGCTCATTCTCACTCCTGGTAAACATGGGACTATTTGGAGGTACGGAAAACACGGGGGAAGGCGAAGCTAAGTGGGAAGAAATGCCATCTTCACTTCTGCGTGCATGCCTACAGCTTTCCATCATCGAGTCACGGAGTTAATGGAACAGACTAAGTTTTAGTGCCACTGTGAAAGCAGTGTCATGTTGAATCTGTGCAGAAAGAGTCTGATGTTCAGAACACAGAGATGCAACTCTCTACTAAAAAGTATGGTCAGGTACATAAGGAAAACAAAGGTGACGTCACCTCATATCAACTATATAAATCAATATAATACTTCCACTATTTAATGTGAATATTTTCATGTCTTTAGAGCACTGTTGACAAGTAATATCTCTTCTAGATGAGATTTTTTTAACTGTTCAAATGACTGTGACTTACAAAGCTGCTGCCTGCACTGCCCACCAGAAACCTGTCTCTGCTTCAGCTTCCGATTGTGTATCTGTATCCAGGCCTCATTTTCCCTCATAACCCTCTAATATAACCAACTGCTCTCTCCATCAAAGCCACACAAACAGTGATCTCACCGAGGCCTGGGTTGTGACGGCGGGCTCACCACCTGGCTTTCTGTGCTGTGGCCTTCCTAACGACTCTGGACAAGGACTGGGTGGGTTTACGACTGGCACTTGTGGGTTAGTAAGAATGCTATTAAGTCTTGTGCTTTTCACAAGTGGAAACACACACTTGTGAACACAGTTTTGTGCTTTCTATGGACCTTTAGGCTCCCCTCACACATGGAAATATGAACTATTATTCCTCAGATGTCCTTAACAAACCTATATTGAAGTTACAATAGACACAAATTTATAATGTAACTTTAAATTTTAATTATAGATATAAAAGCAAATAAAGATGAATAAATAACATTAAGCTACAACACAGATAACTCAACTGCCTTGTTTCCTTGAACCAAAAGACTGCATGAAAGTATATAAATATGTACTTTGTACTAGTTTCCTTCACTAGTTTCAATAAAAGTTTAAAAAACAGAGAAAGTTACTACTAAGGAAGGGACAAGAGTGAACTAGTGTAATACTGGCAAGCAGAAGGCACCAACCCAAACACAAAACTTGATCATACTACAAAAAGTCTCATACACCACCATCTGCCATTTGAAGATTTCAGTGAACCCAATTTGTCTCCAATTTACACACACACACACACACACACACACAAGTTACTAATGACATTCTATTTTCAGAAGCCTAGGCTATATTGATAAATTGAACATTAAATGTATGTTATTTATATATAAACTTATATATCTAGCAGCACTGCCTGGGTCAGGGCAGGGGAGGAGTGGCAGCACTGAGCTCCATTCCGGCAGAGGAAGCAGACCGTCTGCAGCACATGCAGGACGCACCGCTGAAGAGGAAAGACACGCAGCACATCTCTTCTTTGCTTCTGAGCAAAAGGCTACAGGCCAACATCTTCTGGTTGCCAGAACAGTCAGTGGCTTACATACACTCAGACTAAACCTTACCTTTTATAAAGGAGTGGAGACAGAAACATCATCAATTTCACAACATTGTTACAAGATCACTCAGCAGTAAAGTCTTATTGCCAGCACAGGAGAGTGAGAACTCTGAACTGAAACCCATGACTGAGTGTGGGACTTGGCACTAGTGATGTTCTTACACAGAACCTCTGCTCACTTCACTGCTAGGAGTCAAAGCAGCTAGCTGAGTAACTACAGTGTGCACCACAGTGTAACAGGACAGGACCAAATCAAGAGATGGTCTTCCCGAGAAGGGTCTAGCCTGTCACTGCTTAGGCACCGCCTTGTACCTTAACGGTACAAGTGTTTCTCTTTATAGCAACTAAATCAAACCTTTACCTTCATGGCAAAAAAATATCATTCTTTCTGAATCATGTGTCACCATTATCTCAAAGGGACTTCTGTGAAAACTCACCATCGACTGTTTCCTGTCCAAAATACTAGTGCTTTTATTATTAACCAATATAATCTGAGAAGATTATTCAAAAAACATTTATTCTCAATATCATTTTTAGCTACTGTAGGTTTAATAGGTGTAAAAGTTAACTGTTGAACTCATTATTTGGTTGTAAGTCCTCAACACTAGGGTAAAGAAAGACTTAGGTAGATCAAGACAGTATGTGAGAGAAACCAAGCGCTACGCAAGAGATCAGAAAATACTGAAATGAAGAGCAGGCTACAGAGCAATGAAGACAAGAGAGCCAGAACAGTGAGTGCTTGAAAACTCTACTTAAGAGATGAGCAAGTCAGCAGATAATGAAGCCTAACAGCTTCATTTGACTACACTATCAATACTAGGCATTAGCCACTTTAGCCTCTATTTGTCAACAAATCTATTCTTCCTGCTTAACATTAAACTCGGAGTTAGCAGGCTGGACTTTACTTCCTGGAGAGGGGCTTATGCCAGTTGACAGCCCAGATGCCTCAAGTTCTGGGATTTAAATAATGTGACTGTCTACCTTTACGGTTTTGTTTTATTTTGTTTCATTTTATGTACACCGTGTTCTGCCTCCATGGATGTCTGTGTGAGGGTAACAGATCGTTTGAAACTGGAATTACAGTTATGAACTGCCATGTGGGTGCTGGGAACTGAACCCAGGTCTTTGAGAAGAGCAGTACTCTTAACCAATGAGACATCTCTCCAGCCCCTGCTGCTAAAGATAACAATCTGTTCACATCTGGCTCACACAGGGATTTGTCTTTTATTATTACTTCTTAGAACATCTGCGCACAAACAAGGCTCTGCAGTCACATAATTCAACAGGAATGGTCTTGTGCAAATCTAGAGAATGATGAGGTGTTACTACTAGAAACCTATGTGGTCCCTTTCCACTCACACCTCCAAATGGAGCTGTGAAAGGGAATAAGGCATGAGGGAGGAAGCCATCTTAGCACTACACTATCATCAGCCAAAGTAGACCTAATTCTCTAGTGAGGAATGACAAAGCTTCTTTATCTGGTGAAAATAAGGCTCACCTGTAGATGACACTAAATGATATTTGGAGATAAGAAGATCATGCACCTGGAATAAGAAAGACTCCTGACCCTGGAAAGACCCTGGAAAAGGCTTTTAACCTCATACTCAGAGAACCCGAAACTCCACGGATCTATTCTTAAATGGGAAGTTTCACAAAGTGAAGGATCTCTGATCATTTCTTATGGTGACACCTGTAAGAGACAGGACAGACTACCCAGGCCATCCTCTTTGTGCAAGATACTGGATCCTTTGAGCAGGTAAAAAGGAAGCCCTGGAAATAAGATCCACTGAATTTGAGTCAAAGGCAGGCGCTATTACTTGATGCTTCTCTAAAAACAAAAGCAATCACTTCCTAGAAAGAATAGCTGGGAGAGATCAGCCCAGTTGTTTATTCTTGGGAGGGCAGGACACAATCTTGTGAGAGAAAGAGAAACCTGAAATCTCACAGAAGAGCCATCAACCATTCTTCAGGCCACTGGCAAAAAAATAAAATTAAATTAAATTAAAAAAATAATAAAATTCAAACAAGAAGTGCCTGGGAAGACAAAGCATCTAGAAGTGGCTATCACTCAGAGGATAACTAGTTCTCACCTATCTCTGTAAACCAACAGCCTCACCTACCTCACACTTACTTTTAGCCACTATTTTAGTCAATGTAATCTTGGTCAATTCCAAAGCTTAGCTTGGACAAACACAAAAACACATGTGTAAATGTCTACAGACCCACACCATCTTTTAGGACTCATATGCATGTGAAGGATGAACATTTTGCTAGTCTAAGGTCATGTACCATTCCAGGAACAATTACTGTGATGACCTATAAAGACTGGTCCCCTGAAAGGAGGCTGCCGTCACATACTTAGTCAAGCACATTATCTATCACCGGGAAGCAGTAAGGAAGACAAGCTTTAGGGACTTCAGACTAAATAAAGTGATGTTCACACTGGTAAGAATAAACATCTAGTACATATGCTAAGTCATTCCTTATTTATGAACGTTAGTTCTCTAAACTTGACCTACAGCTATTTACACAGAGACAGACACATGATGGTATATATTATGTATCTTACTGTAAGTCAATAAAAAGGGGTAAGAGGACTCTAGCATTCCAAATTATTAGGACTCAACACTAAATATAAGGGAGAAATTCACATAAATACCTCCTATTCACTTATGCTATCCATACGAGGATGAGGAAGACCACTTGGCCAATGTGTCAACTTCTGCTAACTTGCATAGGAAATGTGTTCAAAGGAAATGTTAATTCCTACAACTTAATCCAAATTTGGACAACCCAAGATTCTGTAACTTTCTCAAAGTGTGAAAGGTTATCTCAAAAAGAAGAATTGTTTAAGAAAAGATAGCCACAAACCACAGATATCCATCCAAACACATGTGCAAACTCTGAGTCCACATTTGGAGAACTGACTTCTCAACTTTCCATTCGAGAAAAGGATGGCCCCTATCTACTTGGCTCCAGGTTATAAATCTCAAAATAGAAACTGAGAGAAAAATTGTACAAGGCACTCTAAGTTCTTCAGAAATGCATGCTACTCATACAGACATGACCTTTTCCATTTACAGACTCAGTCCCTCAGAAAACCTCCAGAAGATAGGAAGACTGTGTGTGACAATCCCTAATGGCAGCACTGGACTCATGAAATCCACCATCTGCAAACAAGTGATACATTACAAAAAAAAAGGGGGTGTGGGGTTCTTTTTTTTTTTTTTTTTTTTTTTGCTTTTTATTTGCTTTTTTTAAGTTATCAGGACTTTGATTGAAAAGCTATAAAATGATCTATAAAAGTAATAATTCTCCTTAAGTACAAGGCTTAATAAAAGTCATGCAATTTAAAAAGTTATCAGCTTAAAGAAAGTAGGTACAGAATTTGCTTTCTTCATCTCTAATGGAGGAGAAGAGGCAGTGTTGAAGACACAGGACTACACACATCATCCTTGGAATTGTTCTCGAATTCCTTCTGCACTATCTTCAATAAGGAGAAACAGCCTACCAAAAAGATCTGCTGCCCACGGATGTTGCAACTGGATACCAAGCTAAGATAAGGCCGATATCACGAGTCCTCCACAAGTGTGACATCCCCTACAAGCACACTGCTAAACCCTCAAGTCCCTGTTCGGGGCAACCTAGGAACATGCTGGCCATCCTACAGAAAACCTACACTCATCAATAGTTTCAACAAACTGCTGATTGTTTTATGACTGACAGCCAGTTTGTAATGAAACATACTCATGTACTGACTGTAATAGCATAGATGTATACACACAGCAAATCTTCAAAATAAAGAGAAACGAGGAAGAGAACTTATAAAGAATTCAGTATATCAGAACTAGACTGTTCCTCTAAAACTTAACAACAGTGCTTCACAAACTAAGCAAGTGCCAAACTCAGCACTCAAGTAGTGTCGACTCTCCTCCATGATACTGGACATCTTACAACTGGACCCATTTGGGAAGGCATTTGGCAAATAAGGAATGTTACAAAATGACAAGGAAGCAGCTAGAAAGCAGGCAGAAAAATGATTCATCATCTATTTAGCATTAAAAATCAGTCATTGCATGGTAGCTGGTAATTCTTAAATTATATTTTAAAATATCCTTATCTGATCAATAAATGTGGGGACAGATCATCAGCAGTACTTACTTCCCCCCTAATTAAAAGCAAAATGATAGACAGACTTGGTAGTCAGTTGATTAAAGTTTAGTTTAAGTGGTAAAAAGAGGGAGGGGATGGAAATAAGGTCTTCTCCACACTGGCTGCTAACATTTCCATACAAGCGGTACAGAAAGAGCTGCAGGAAAACACTCTTCCTTTCTCTTGACAAGCAGAATCCATAGACTCATGCTAACGACCAACCACACACACAAAGTTGTCCTCAAGTCATTACTACACAACACATTAGATTTTCAGGACGTAACTAATCATACAGTCTCTACAAATTCAATTTTTTAATTATAGCAGGTATTAGAGACAAAAACCTTATAAATGAGTAAATTACTTCAGCATAAGGTCTACCAAGACTTGGCAATGTAGACAAGACACTTTACTCATGATACCTTAGCACATGTTTTGTCCTAAGTGATATATGAGAATAATTGGTCTCTCCTTACTTTGGTACGGAAAACTCAAAAATCACATTTTTTTTTTTTTTTTTGCACAATTCATTCTGCTTTGTTTCATATAAGTTGAAGATTTACTTTTCCTCCATCTCTGGGAAAATAAGTCTTGCAAATAGATGATTTTTCTACTAAGTAGAATTTGGCTAAAACCTTCAGCGTAAACAATGCCTGAGAGGTGCAACAGTTACATTTTTGTTTTCAAAGACCAGGATTTTCTCTTAAGTGTCTCACCATATCCTTAAGTTCATAAGGAGAAATAGACAAACATGAAAATTCCAAGCGAGCACACAGCAAACAGTCCAATGTTTAGTACCACTTTAACTTGTGGAGTCTCTTCTAACATTTGTAAACAAACAGCCTCTTCGTCCATCAAGTCTCTGAGACTCCTCTTGCTAAGGCTTTTACTTTTAAAGCCACAAAACCAGTCTATGAACTTCCAATACTGGCTTCTATTTTCTGTTTCCTTCTCTCTCTCTCTCTCACCCATGAGAGCTGCTTGCCCATTGGAATAAGCATCTACTGGTGTTTCTGCCTCTGAATGACCCGTGGAAGCCACTGGGTTGCCCTCTTCTCGGCATGTCACCAGCAGATTAACGTCTTCAGGTTGGATCCCCTTGATGCTGTCTTCAGACTTCCCATTGGGAACAGTGTGGCTGATGACATCACTATTCTCACTGCACCGCAGGATACTCTTCTCTTGCATTCTGTATGGCTCCTCTTTCTGAGAGCAGCTCTCCTTTGTCACCAGGGTCTTCTTGGACCAAAAGGTAGTGGTACGAATCTGATCCTTTGTGGGAGGTGGTGTGAGAAGACTAACAATTACAGTAATGAGTCCTGTGATCCAAAATAATGCTGTAGCCACATACATGTAATGGATGTCTTTGATGAAGCCTGGCCTGTTATCAGGTTGGTCACACTCAGGAGCACGGTAGGTAAAAGCCAGTATCAAGCGGACAGCTCCAAGAACAAAGCCTGCCATTCCACCATAGAAAGCCCCTTGCTCATTGCAGCGGTTCCAGAAAATCGCCAGAAGGAAGAGGGCCGCTACAGGAGGGGTCAGATAATCTGCTACCTCCTGGATGTAAAGGTACATCTGGCCTCCTTGCATCTCCACAATAATTGGCACCCATGCTATGCTGATGACAACCATAAAAGCCACAAATATCCTGCCCACAATCATTAGTTCCCGGGAGCTTGCATTCTTGCGGATAAGTTTGTATACATCGAGGGTGAATATAGTACTGGCGCTGTTAAAGATGGAGTCCAAGTCACTCATCAGAGCTGCAATCATCACTGCCATCATCAGGCCTCGAAGGCCCACAGGAACCAATGTCATCACCAGGCGTGGGTAAGCAATATTGGAGCACCCAGCTCTGCTTCCACACACTTGCATGCAGTGTTCTGGGTTGATGCAAGCTATCTCATTAACAAACAGTATCCTGGAAATCATTCCTGGTACAACTATGATAAACATTGGTAGAAGCTTCAAGAAGCCAGCCATTAGAGTAGAGCCTTTGGCATGAGCAATGTTTTTGGCTGCTAGAACCCTCTGCACGATGACTTGGTCAGCACACCAGTACCATACTGAGGCTGGGGTCTGCCCAAGAATGAATCCAGGCCAGGGAACATCTTCATCTGTTGGATCTCTCAACATTTTTAGGGCATTCGCCTTAGGATGGACCATACAAGAATTTGTGTTGGAAAGGTTGTATGTCAACAAAATGGAAGCAACATTGGGTGAGGCCAACATGTACCTTCTCTTAACTTCCTCAAACCCTCCAATTGTCGTTATGCTAATAACCATAAGTGTGAGTGCCCCAATGATCATGAGCAGAGCCTGCAGAGTGTCTGTGTAGATCACTGCAACCAGACCTCCGGTGACAGTCAGCAGGGCAGTCATGCCAATGAGCAGGATGACAGACACATAAAGGTTCCAGCCCAAGGACTCCTGGATAAAGAGGGCGCCTGAGTACAGATCCACTGAGAGCTTGGTGAAGATATAGAGAAGCAGAGACAAGGCTGCAAAATAGACCTGAATCCTATGGCCACCGAATCTCTTGGACAAGTATTCAGGCATGGTATATACCCCTGACCGGATGTAAATAGGGATGAAAACCCATCCCAGAAGTTGCAAGAGCAGTAAGGCATTGAATTCCCACGCGCCCACTGCAAATCCACTCGCTGCTCCAGATCCTGCCAGCCCAATGAAGTGTTCACTCCCAATATTGCTCACAAACAGAGAGGCACCAATTGCCACCCAGGTCATAGAGCGCCCGGCCAGGAAGTATCCACTCACAGTGCTTCTATTAGATTTCCACATGGCAAAAAAACCAATGCACATGACCAGGATAAAATATAGGGCCACTACGGCAATGTCTGCTGTCTCCAGTACAGCCCTCATTCTGGTAACTTGTGAATGAAACGTCCGAATGACAGAAGCGTCCAGCTTTTTATTTACTTATTAGTAACCCCAGCCAAGTCTGTAAAGCACGCGTGCACTGGACTACACAGAGCAACACAGCAGTTCAAAGTCTTTGTCCTTTGGTTTGCTGTCTTGATGGTGGTGGCAGTGATAAACTTGGAAGGAGACAGTTTACATTTCCTCCGCTTCTCAATTGGGATTGAGAACTTAGCTCGTACTCTTAATCCACTCTCCACAAGACCATCAGCATTTACTCAGGTGCTGGAGGAGAAATTCTGAGTTGCAGCTAAGTCTAGTGAAGCCTATTGTACCAACCCTGCAAGGCAGCAAAGACAAAAGACAAAGATTGAATTAGAGGAGTGTCTCACCAAGCGATGAGGAAACTTTCAATCGAGCAAACATGGAGCAACATTTGTTATAAGAAAAACATGTTTATAATACACTTTAATAGCTACAGCAAAGCACAATCAATTGTCACAGAGGATAGAGACAGCAACCATCGTTTTGAGCTAAAAACTAAAGACTTATCGAATTCCATCTGCTAACCATGTGAATCATTCTTTCTTGTCGCATTATAGCAGTCTCAGCTCAGAACAGGAATGGAAATCTTAAAGCACCCTAAGGGAGCACGGGGACACTGAATTTTCCCAACAAATCAAACACAGAATTTCAAATATTATAAATCCTTGCAGTACTGGGGGAAGGGGACTAACATTATGGTTACCTAGAGTCCTGGATGCAGGTACATTTACTAGGTGGTAGCATCTCTCTAAGAAGTTAAATGTTCCTACAGTCGATATATAGTCGTCATAAGGAAACCTACAATTATGAACAGCTACTGAGAAACAAGATACCCTACACAAAAGAGCTACAACACACAACTTCCCACGCCGCACACTGCCCTCATGACACTTTTCTGCTAGGGAGCTGCTGGAAGGAATAGAGAGAAAACTTTAGAAGTAACAACATCTTTCCTTTCCTTCTTCCCCTTTTCAGGTAATAATTCCAAAACAAAACCTAAGAAGAAAAAAGCATTGCACTCAAAGTGATCTTAAAGAATATTTTCAATACTGTGATGTGTCTAATTCTTTCTTCTTGAATGAAAAGCAAAGGGAGAGGATGTTCTAGAAGAATGAATAATTTGTTATTCTTCTTCCAAACCCGAACAAAACAGTTGTCAACCATTAAATCATCTTCAATTAAATCCATCTGACATTTTCAGTTCTGGATTAAGATGATCACTCTGTAAAACACACATTTAAATGTAACTACAATCAAATTATAAAGCTGATGGTTCTCCAATTAGTAAAGAAACAAATCCGAAATCTTCAGTTAATTATAAAAACAGCTGACAGATCATCAAGAATACTGTTATTATTCAAAGTAATATTGCCACATGTTAAGATCTAAGTGACTGTGCTTATTACTGAAGAAACTTCAAAATAAACAGTTTCCCATGCTTGAAAATAAACCATTGTTTCTATAAATCTAGGTATTTTGTTTTTAAAAATTAACAGTAAACTTAGGAGCCATAAATAAAATAAGGCCATCTTTTCTCAAAACAGCTTGAAATAGTACTGTTAAAAACTTTACACTAAATAAATAAAATAACCAATAAAAAACAAAAACAAGAAACTTGAGCACACTCTCACCATGAAGAAGAGAGTCATTTCCTAAAGACCAGAGACCTACACACTCGTCAGGTCTAATCCACACCCCTCCTTAATAAAGAACGGCACTCTGTCATCTCAGCACCCTTTTACATAGCACACAATAATTACACACCTACATTAAAAAAAAAACCAAACCCTGAAAATAAAAAAAAAAAAAAAATCCACATTAAAAGCCTGCCTCCTTGAAAGTCATGTTAGTGATATAGACTGCCAAAAGCAAAAGCCAAAAGCAAAAAAACAAAACAAAACATCAACTTAAGTATAAATTTGTATCATTACTTCATACTTGCCAAATCCTGAAGATATTTTATAACTACTTTCTTAACTCTCCAAATCTTTCAGATTTAACAAAAATAAATCAAAACAAACAAAAAAACCTTCCAAATTATTTAGGAAGAACTCTCCAAAAGTTTAGTAAGCTCTAAGATGACTAAGAAACCTTCTTATTTAGAAAATCTTAATAGCTTTAAATGTTTCAATATAAAGAGCCATCCTCAGTCACAGTGGAGGTCAGTCACGAGACCTGCCTTTAGTTGAGATACCCTTTGATTCAAGGACCAATGTACCCTTGTCACCTGTCCACGTTCCAAGGTAAACCCTTGCTGGTTCTAAGGACCTTCACATAAAGCTCTTCTTGGTAAAAGCTTAGCATGGGGGTTGGAGAGATGGCTCAGCGGTTAAGAGCACCATCTGCTCTTCTAGAGGTCCTAAGTTCAATTCCCAGCAACCATATGGTGGCTCACAATAATCTGTAATGGGATCTGATGCCCTCTCCTGGTGTGTCTGAAGACAGCCTGTGTGTGTGTGTGTGTGTGTGTGTGTGTGTGTAATAAATCTTAAAAAAATGGGAGTTTAGAATTTACAAGAGGAAGAAGTAGTAGTAGTAGTTGTTGTTGTTCAGCATGTTTTCCAAAGGCTGAGAAATTTGGAGAGAGGAGAGGATCTGTTTCTGACCACTGCTGACGTAGCAGCTTATGTGTTCAGAGACTGAGTACTCAAAAGCAAAGGAGACATTTCCTGTTTCTATCACTAGAAATCAGTGCTAGGACCATCACTTTCTGTCAATCACTCATGGCACCAGCTAAGTCACATCCTGTTTTCTGTACAATGTTCCACCTGGCTGGAATTCCCACACAAGGTCTGAGTCCGAATTTCCTTAGATCTGCCATCACAGAAAATAGAGCAGCCAAATTTAAGCTCAGACCTGTCACAGGGACACACCTGTAATCCCAGCACTAAGGATGCTGAGGCAAAGGACTGCTTCAGTCCCAGGCCTGCCTGGGCTACTGTGAGACTATCTCAAAAAAGGAGAAAGTGTTAGACTCTGTCTTCTTTCTTTGGGTCCTTCCAAAGCCACTGCTGACAGCAACTTCTCACTGGACACTGTAATAGCCTGTAGGTATGTTTTTAGAGTTTTCTAACTTAAAGTACATACAGGGATTAATACTTCCTAAAGATTTCAAAATAGAAAATTGTAACCAAAACAGGTCAGTT
The DNA here is from genome assembly GCF_011762505.2 of Arvicanthis niloticus. Lineage (NCBI taxonomy): Eukaryota > Metazoa > Chordata > Mammalia > Rodentia > Muridae > Arvicanthis > Arvicanthis niloticus. Next base: position 73,424,513 of record NC_047669.1, on the reverse strand, counting down.
CAGATTGTACAAAAATGCATGTACTACAGTACAATGGTGGTGCACATCAAGTGCCAGTCACCAACAGGTATTATCAAAGCCCTGAATTTCAGCCTCTCAAGACTATTTCACATTTCTTTAAGTGGGGCGTGGGATCCTAAATAAAATATATTGTAAGTTTTGTATATTTTTTATGTTTAAGAAGAGAACAACTCTTCAACAAAAGCACAATGAGCAAGAGAGGTCCAGAGTTCCTTTATTTAGGAAGAATACACATGGAAACACTTCCATCTGACATGCAACATTTTAAACTGTGTTTTGTCTTCATAAGTCTTCTTATACAATTAATAGTTTTCTTTGATATAACTCTTGTTTTTAAAGAAAAACATTTCCAGAACAGAAATATTTGGAGTATACAAACATCGTCTTCCATAATAAGCAGACTCATGCTAATTTCAAACACAAACATGTTTTGAAATAGCAGGACTTTCCCTACTTAAAATCATGGGTAATACATTACTTATAATTTCACACTAAGTCAGATTTGTTGGTCATGCATTTAAATGAACTAAATGCACAGACAGAAGAGAAATGCACATGGTGCAGTGTTTGACCAACAAGAAAGAAAAGGTAAATCAACTATGAACTCCTTTAGGTGTTAAAAACACAATTATGAAAATAGAGCTAGTTAAACACTAAATCTTATTTCTACTAAGATGACTATTTTTTATACACCAAACCAGAAAATTATTTGTAACAATCTATAAAACCCAGAATGCATATATCTAAAAAGAAAAGCCACATATCATAAAAATCAAACAGGCAACAAGGAAAATAGTCGCTGAGCTCAGTTTGCAATTTAAAGATATATGTGAACTAACAAAGCATCAAGTAGTGATTCTCAACCTGGTAGCAACCCCTTCAGGGCATGGGGTCCACCATCTTTTTATGGTGTCATATAAGACCATCCTGCATATCAGATATCTGTATTATGTTTTGTAATAGTAGCAAAATCACAGTTATGAAGTAGCATCAAAACAGTTTTATGGTTGGGGTCATCAAAACATGAGGAATTGTACTAAGGGTCACAACATTAGGAAGGCTGAGAACTGCTGACATAGACCATGTTGACCCTAAAAGTGACCAACTGACTGTCCTTAGCTTTAGGGTAACCTACACAGGGCCCCAGCACTGTCAGTGGTAGACCTAGCAAGTCAAGACCGTGTAGTAACAAAAATGAAAAATACTCAGCAACTGGTAATTTACGGGTCACAAAAGAGACCTCTGGAAGTCTCCTGTGATCACCTCAGTGTCCCAAGAGCACACCTGAGGTTTCCTTTGTCTCCACCACAAAGCCACAGACAACACAGGTTAACACCAGATTACATGATCCAGTAAAGCAGTAGGTAAGAGCTATCTGGACAGAGGTGCAGGTCCTTTATTACAGCAGGAATTAGTGACTCTCTCAAGAGCAGGACTTGAAGATCTGTCACTTCTTAATTACAATATATCTCTGTGAATGTCAAGTGTGATATGCAGCCATTGCCTATATCATAGGGGCATAACTAACAAGGAAAGAAGTTCTTAATACTGCCCCCCAACAATAGGGTGGTGGCTTGGCTCAATTCACTCTCTCTAGTCTGAACAGACTGGGAATGATGACTCCACCCTTTCAGATTTACCTGTTGACTGTGCAAGAGGTTTTAGGGCCTTCACAAATGTTCTTTACACACAGAACAAGTGGATAAAATTAGACAATGTATTCAGAGTGTCCAACTGACTTACAAATGCCTTAAAGAGTTTCCCTATCACGCCACCAACTTACATCATTCATTTGAGGAAACACCAAAACTTATCTTAGACTTCATCTTAGACTTAGAAGTCATCTTAGACTTCTCACACACATTTTCACTTTATGTCACCTTGAGTCAAAGTCCAGTAATGAAAATTCTCTGAGTGGAATAATTAATGATTGTTTGATGCAAAGTATTAAGTACCCACATGGCTGTCTTCTAATTTTACTTTTAAAGAGACAGAATGCAGATATAATACAGTTTACCAGAGACACTTAAAAGCAAAACCGAGCTTCTTAATACAATTGACATAGACTGCAGCTAATCATGAGTACAGTTAAAGACAATGCTATATTAAAACTGAAATTTTAAAACCCTCATGATCATCATAATGACAGTTATTGCGATCATTTTATACATGAAAAAAAAACCAAGAGTTAACTTGACCCAGAATCTAGTTGTGTGTAAGGTAGAATTTGTATCACATCAGTGTCTATATTGCTTCTGCCCCTAACTACAATGCAATATTTACTGCCTTCTGTACTGACAGGCAAAAATACACTAATGATAGATTTCTTTTAAAAAAAAAGAAAAAAAAGAAAAGAAAAGAAAAGAAAAAAAAAAAGAACACCTCTACACAGCATACATGTTTAAAAATTTGTTTGCAAGCTAGGCATGATAGCACATCCCTGTAATCCTGGGAAGGCTGAAGCAGAAGGATCACAAGTTTGAGGCCAGCCCAGGCTGCCTAAAGACCAGGTCAAAAGAAACAATTTTGAGCAGCAGGAACATCCTCATGGTAGACACACAGTGAATATGAACAGAGCATTGCAAAGGGCACATGTAACAAGACCCAACTCAAGTATTTAAGTGCCGTCATATGCACATGGAGAAAATGACATTAAAAACAGAAAAATTGAGGTACATGTAGTTCAGTGTCAGAGTGTTGCCTAACACGTACAAGAACCTGTGTGATCCCACACTCAAGACCAGCCCTACTCACCACTTCAGTATCTGTCTCCTGTCCACCTCAAGCCCTCCAGCCTGCCTTCCTTCCACATCACCAGCCAATATGCACCACATGACTGCAACTTGACACACTGCCCTAGGCAAGCCCTCCGGTGTCTTTTACACTTTTACAGTTTTTTCTTTCTTTCTTTCTTTTTTTTTTTTTTTTTTTTTTTGTTTTGTTTTTTGTTTGTTTGGTTTTCGAGACAGGGTTTCTCTGTGTAGCCCTGGCTGTCCTGTAACTCACTCTGTAGACCAGGCGGGCCTCGAACTCAGAAATCTGCCTGCCTCTGCCTCCCAAGTGCTGGGATTAAAGGCGTGCGCCACCACCGCCCAGCCATTTTTATACAGTTTTCATTCACAAGTACTGCACTGAGACTGCTGAAGTTCAGATCTCCTGCACAATCACCAACCCTGCACAGCTCCTTAAGCAGTCTGAGATGGCAGATTTAAGAGGTCTAGAAGGAACAGCACACTTCCTTCCCTCAATTTCAAGCAGCTACATACAAATAAGTGCATGTAAAATGGCGGGCCAGTCGTTTCTTGAGCTAACAATATATCTGGGGTGCCGCCTGCTCCCCCCCAGCACTCCCCTTTACTGTCCTAACTCTACTTTGGAACATGTTTCACATTTACTGCGCTCTGTGTTGCTTTCTATTTGTCTCCTCTCAGATCATTGCTCCCACACGCTCTGAAGAAAGGCAAGCAGCAATTCCCTGAGCTCAAGCCATACAAATACAAGCCCAAGCTTCCTGCTGCTGCTAACTTACTAGAACTTTTACCTTCTCCACCTCTCCGACAGATCTGAGTTGCTTCATTGACTATAATAATCATTAGTGTTGGGTATTTACTCCTGAACCTCCCACACACTAGGCAAACACTCACCAAGTTACAGCCCAGATGAAAAGGTTCCTGTACTAGCACTGACCAAACACCAAGCAGTACTGTTACATACAGTACATGGAGAAACTCCTCCAATCCTCACAAAAACTCAAGGAATAGATGCAATTATCCCCAATTTATAGATAAGAAAACTGAGATGATGGGGATACACATCAGTGGTACAGCACTTGCTTAGCATGTACAGGGCCCTGGGTTTGATCCCCAGTAAGACTAAAAACAAGCAAGAACCGAGGAATGTCAAGGATCACTGAAGTATAGGAACACCCTCTCTATGGGTACAAAATTGCATCCTTTTGTAGTATTCTTCAGGAAAACACACACAGAGACGAGTAGAAATGAATACATATCAAGAAAAAACCAACTAGTTGATGCAAGAAAGGAAAAACAACATTCACAACCCACCCTGCCCTGCACAGCAATGCACCTGCAGTAATGGCACCCATGCTAAACCCTCAGAACACACTCTGGTGGTGAACTTTAAAGTGGATGACGTGTGCGCTCGCTGGTAAGTCAGTCTTGTAATGAATGCTGCACGAGCATCACCCCACAGTACTCCACAATGTACAGACTCAAGTACTCAAATTCCTACTCACTACCTTCCAGACTATCTGGACCTAAACTCAAAACTACTGTGCACAGACAGTGGATCATTGTTATTAACAGCATGTGAGACTAATAAGAAAGTATAACCTGGGAAACTTGTTCAAATTCCGACTGGAGTAAAGGAAGGAAAGAGACACCACCAGATGTTCCGGGGCTGTTTGTAAAGGGTTACACAGTAAAACTCTCCTGGTTACAGACGTGGTGTGCTCTCTTTGCCTTTGCTTTTAAACTAAAGTCTCCAACAATAACTGATTCAAATACGAAAGTCAGTAGATAACCGCTGAACAACAAAATGTCCAGTTTCAAGTTTATTATTCATATGTCACTTGTTATAAAAGGAAAGGAGGTACCATTTACCATGTACCTGTCTAATGTGTGTCACCAAAACCAGGTAACTGCTTAAAATCCACAACACAGTGCTCTGACATCCCTGTGCACAGTCCTACTAAGGTGTCTAATCTGCCTCTAACTACAAGGAAGAACTACAGAAAACCCTAAGTGATGTGTGGAGTCTGCAAAGCGCCAATGGCATTCTTGAAAAGGTTGTAGAATTGCCCAAGGAATCTAAATAACACCTAAAAGTATGATCCTTGATTTACTGCTAGACTATTTTAAAACTAAAATTAAATAAACTTCGGTGTAAACTGAATGTTATGTCAATTTCTAATGCAATGCCGTACTGCACTTGAGAAGCTCTCACTCCTAACTGGTATCAAGATGTACATCACTCAGATCTTAAATTAAAAACAGAGACGTAAGATGTCTAACAACGTGTGATGAAAACTATAAGTAGATTATCAAATGGACTGTTCTTGTGACAGTTTAAATGTTAAGCGGTTCCAATGGGCACCCTCTTCAGAACATGATTGGCTGCCTGAGACTATCTGCCCTGGGTACTAGATAGGTTAGGTCGGGCCCATTTACTACCAAGCTCAGCTGAGGCTCATTACACAGGCGCTCAAGCACAGGGTGCTTTCTCACAGCAAACAATCGGGTGTTCTTCCAGGAGCATTATTAAAGTGTGATAACAAAAAATATAAGCATTAAAGAAAGTATAAAATATACTTCAAAACAAGGTGACAGAAGTAGATGCACCATAAGACTAAAGTGTTGGTGGGTCTGTTAGAGCTGAGTGATGACACTTATGTATGCCTAAGCCTTCTCACACCCATAAAGTATGGGACTACGCACCCCAAGGCAACATTAGACGGCTATCAAATTAAACAACTGTGGAGATGCTGAGGGTGCAGCTCACTGAGAAGCGTGCAAGAAGCCCCAGGTTCAATCCCCAGGACAGTATAAACCAGATATAGTGGAACAGGCTACACTTGGGATGTGGACTCAGAAGAGAAAGAAGGTCAAGGTTTTCTTGGCTACAAGTTTAGAAACGGCTGAAGTAACATGAGAGCCAAGGTGAATGGGGAAAAGGCACTAAATAATTCTGTGCTGTCAACTCTTTCAAGCCAGGTTTGTGTTAAGAAGTGACAGCAGGAGCTTCGACCATCTGAACTGAGAACGTAGTAACACAACTCCATCAAGGCCTCCTCATGCTCCAGTTACCCACCGGCCTCATCCACTAAGTCTCCATCTTACCTGAGCACCCTAACTACAGTGGAACTTAGGCATTCTGACCCTCTTTTCCATTCATGTTTCTTTATACACACACTTGGTAGTGTGTCTCCTGCTAGAACCTGAACCTTGAACACCATGAACACTGAGACTGTTTATTAACCAGAGCATTCCTGAAATACAAGGTAGCGCTGGCACCTATTGGTACCCAACAGATGTAAACTGCATTCTTCAACACAAAAGCACTTTGACTAAACTACAGTATTATTAGATGTAACCAATAAAGGTATGGCTCCCACTCAGACTGCCAGAGTCCAGGCCTGGTTGAGCTGTGTTGCTGAACAATCCCTCTTCTTCCTCCTCCTTCGTAATGTAAATCACACTAATCTTCAAGATACTGAAGAATCCAAAGTGAAAGAAAAGCACATACCTCAAAAGCACATTCACACACAGCCTCTACTTCAGTCATCACTGTGGCGAGGCAGTACTACAACGTGGGCATCTAACCCTCTCTAAGGCTGACAACCATATGGCTTAAAGCAGTAAAACTCAACCAGGTCAACTTACATTGAGCTCACCTTCACAGGAATATAGGTGTGCGTGTGAATGTGTGTGCGCAACCTACTTGGTTTCTGTTTTATGTTTCTAGAAAACCTGTTCCTAGAACAGTTAACTACATGGCTTCCCTTTTCCCATGAGATGAGACAGACACTGTAACCACAGCATCTTCGTGATAAACCAGTCTCTAACTCTCCTAAGAAGCCCACTGCGTCCTATGAAAGCCAGTTTAGCTGTGTCCTAACTTCACCTAAGGAAAAGAGAAAAAAAAATTTTTTTTTAAGAAGCAAAACTAAGAGCAGAAACAGAGTAATTTAACAGTATTCCGAATAAACCAGCACAAGTTTGCTGCTGCAAAGGATGAATGCAGGAGGTTCCTCTTCTATTCCAGGTAAGCAAGAAAAGGGTCTAGAAATCCAGACAAAGTTTCAGAACCACTTTCCTTTGGATATCAGAAGACCAGATCTTGGAAACTTTAGAAGTAACTTCCAGTGATTTCATCCTAGTCAGGTAAAATATTTAACAACAACAACAAAATGGTATTAGGAGAAAATCTCAAGTTTCTTCACTCTTTTTCTCATATAAACTGAATTTGGGGAAAAACAAAAACAAACAAACAAACAAACTTACTTGGTCCACACATGAAAGTGGCATTCTTGTGAGACCAGGAGAACTCCAAGTCCTCAGGCTTGGGCTGTCCCTGTCAGAACTTTGATGACTTACGTTTCGAGATCACAAACTCCATACAGGTGCTCTCTTGAGACAGCTAACAAATCAGCAAGCAAGCAGCGCACCAACAGAAGAAACACAATCAAAACAGCCTAGACTGGATCATTGACTTCACAAGGTCGAGCAATTTAAAAGGCAGATGGAGGAGCAAAAGCAGGGCTATGCTAGGAAACACTGCCAGGCAGACAGCCTAAGCTCAAGGTGAACTTTTAACTCACCTACTGAGACTCACCTGAAAACTGAACCAAAACCAGTCCCCACTGGATGTTTTGTTCTATAATGCACTTATTGGAGACATTATCCATTTCTGTACTTTTCTAAAGGAAACAAGACCTGCACATTCCTGGTGGGGACCTCTTCCTAGCCACTGAGCATCCACAGAACCACACTCTGGGCTACATACACAGCAATCTGGCTCCTGCTGCTGCACCTGATAAAATGAAAGAATTTAATGGCCAGATGTCAAGGAGAACATTTTCCAAAAGTGAAATCTAAACAAAGCCAAAACAGACTCCTGTTGATTACGGGAGGAGGGCCGGGAGGAGGGCCGGGAGGAGGGCTGCTGAGGACCAGGCTCTGGAGCCCGAGGTGCTTGGTTGTTCATGCTTTCACTTCCAGTTTTCCTTAAGTTCTTACCTAAGCACCAATCTCTTAGGTATTCAAAAACTGATTAAAGACTCCCGTAACAGGGACACTGTAGTCACAGAAGAAATGATTAGGGCAAAGGAGAGCCAAACAAGTCAGCTGAGACAGCTGAAAGGTGTGTTCACAAGAGCCTGGATCTGAGGGTTCAAATCAGCTGAAACAGCTGAAAGGTGTGTTCACAAAAACCTGGATCTGAGGGTTCAAATCAGCTGAAACACAGCTGAAAGGTGTGTTCACAAGAACCTGGATCTGAGGTTTCAAATTTGCAATTTGATGTCAGGTATCTGGAGTAGGAGTAAAGAAGGGAGAAAGACAAAAAGAAAAGATTAGTTGAGGTACTAACATGGTCCCTACTCTACAGAAACAGAGCCTAATCACAAATAAATAGTCTCCAGTCATGAGTAAGAAAGCAGCTCACTGTTTTTCCTAATGCTATCCATATATTGTGAGGATCACTGGTTACCAAGTTCCATCTTCCTAAGTTACCCTGGCCAAAAATGTCATTTTCCAGACAAGCATCACTGCCTGGAAGCACTGTTTCTAACCCCTAAGAAATTAATAAGATGGGTACAAATCAAGCAAACCTGATGAGCAGGGCATGGTGGCTTACCCCTGTAAAACCAGGACTCAGGTGGCCGAGGCAGGAGGAATGACATGAATTAGAGACCAGCCTGGGTTATGTACTGAGTACTAAGCCAATCTGGTTAACACAGTAGAAACTCTACCTGGACAGGGAGGTAAAAAGAAAAAGGAGAAACAAAAAGTAAAGCTAAGTGTGCTTAAAATAATCCAACAATTCAGAAAGTGTAAACTGTAGATGCTGTTCCTCATAGACCCACTGTCAGGCTCTACTTAGTCATGTGCACCTCGAAAGCCTCTCCGACACACTTTAGCCTAAGTGGCCTCACACAATCCAACAATCTGAAACTGGAAAATGCCAGGGGATTTTGGGTTGGCTTTTTTATTGTTATTTTTTTATGAACTGGACATGTTTTGTGTTTACTGAGTAGGTAATTAGTCCATTTTAAACCAATGACAAATAAACATGGTGGACTTCTATATGAATGCCCAAAGAGATTTGGAACAGCCACTTAAATCCAATTTGCTAACTCGGAAGTTACAAAATGAGAGCTCTAGCTGATCTAGACACACCCCATTTGGCCCGTGGTGCCAACACTTTGAAAACCGGATTTCCTATAAAACCACGAGGAAGCAAGAGAGCAAATGGGTGGTGAGCCCAGGTCACAAGTGCAGTGATCACTTAAGTGATCTGCACCAACCAGAGCAACCACGCTGAGCAAGAACGGTCTCAGGGTTGGATGTTGACACAGTAAGCATATTAAGTTTACCTTTGAAGTATCAACAGTAAAGATCAATGGAAACAAGGTACTGCATCCCGAAGCTATTCTGGAGGCACACTGTATACCCTACTTCCCCTTCTTCCAATAAGGATCATCCTCATTCAGAAATGAGGGTCTAAAATGCTTAAAATCCTAGAAGTGCAAACTCTAAAACAAGTGCTATATCAGCCTCTAAAGAACCTTCCAGATCACTCCACTGCCAGTTCGTACTGATTCTACCATAAGCTGATTTCTTTATTTGGAATTGTATGTTTGTTTGCTCATTTAAAAAACAGAATCGAAGCACATACTGAAGCAGGTCTCTTTATACCCAGTCACCAAGTCTGATCACAAACCATCCCTACATACCTTAAATGTTCTAACACAGAAACTGTGTATTTATTGGTCAGCTTTAACACGAGACCAAGCCCTTGGAAAATGGAGACGATGACAGTCTCTGTTCAAGCTGTACCAGCCATATCTACAAATGCAGCATCTACAATTCCCAGCCAGTTTCCTGACCATTTAAAGCTTCTATAAAGCAATCCACACAGTACACAGACTCCGAGCCCACTGTCTCTCTTCCTCCTGAGTTCAGATACTTGAGTACTTCTATCCTATAGGCACCATTTTAACCACTCACCCTGTACCAACTCATCCCAAAGACTCCAACTTGGTTTTCTGAATAAAGTTTGCATTTATTTTAGTCTGTTTATATGATAGGCAAAGTACTATAAAAAGAAGCCTTTTCTACCACAAAATCATCTTGGAAATCAGTAGAACTTTTAGGCATCGTACAACACACAGTCCCAGGAAAGCTCACTGACTTGATAAGGCACAGAGGATCACCATGCTATATCCTATCAAAAACTACAGAGATAGGAGTAATCCTCACAGGCAGCTAGTGAACACCTATTATGCAGAGAACAGGAAAAGACAAAACTGAAACACAACTGACCCTAAAGAACTACAATCTAACACAGCAGGTAAGACATATTCACCAATTAGTTATTAGTACAAAGCAGAAAGTACCCCATGGGGATGATAAAGTACAGTGCACATAGTGGGAATACCCATGTCTACATTATTAACAGTTCAGGCCCTTGATACCTGTTTAAGGTAACAAGTAAACTGAGATGAACTTAAAAGTTTTCATGGAAGTAGTACGGTAATGTGGAAAGGGAGAGGTTCCACATAGAGAAGCAATGTAATACATGCAATGAAGAAAATAAAAGGGAATAGTAGACACAGAGGTGCACAGTTTTGTTATTCAATATGTTGAGTGAAGAACACAGGAAATCACAGGAAAAGTGATGGTGTTAGAAAAGAATTGGTTGGAATTGTACTAGAGGCCACCATGATGCCACATTTCACTATCTTCTGTAAAGAGTATACCTAGCCCAGGAAATGTTCACACTACTAACTAGTATGAACTATCAGACACCCAATGCCACACAATACTGTTTCCTTATAAAAACTCATCTCAGATTCATTAAGATATTTCAAGAACAACTGACTTTGCACTCCAATAAATTATGAGTACTAACTATTCTCACTGAATAGTTCCTCTCAGCATCAGAAGAAACCACTAAAACCTGTAAGAATGTAAGAATGCTCACCTAAGGCAGAAAACATACATGCCTGACACCTCAGGAACACAGAGTGTCAGTCTGAGGCAACAGAAAACACAAGTCACAAAGTACTAACATGTGGTTCTGGGAACCACAATCCAGGAAGTTTTGAACTATACTGAGCTGGCAGTGCCAAGGTGATAACAAAGCGCCTACAACAAGCACAGGGAAAAGCTAGTCTGGGGCCTGATTCACAAAGCAAACATCACCTCTGTGTCAGATGTGAACTACTGCAAGAGAGGGAAGGATCACAGTAGGAAAGTCAGAAAACAGCACAAGTCATGAAAAGTGACGAGAAATGTTGAACCTGGGCAGTGTCTATCCTGTAAACAACTACTAGATGATAAACCAAACAGGGTCATACTTCAGTACAACCTCACTTTTCTCATTTCCACAGAGCCATAAAATATAGCTCATTTTTCTCAACTATTAAATGTAAAACTGTTTCTTAGAACTTGGTGGAGAAAAGGTGAGTGGCAGGTGAGCCAGTGGCAGGTGAGCCAGTGGCAGGTGAACCAGTGTGCAGACTCTACTATAGAGCAGTAGAAGAATAAGAGGGACCAATTGATTGCCCAGCAGTTTTTCTTTTATGCAAATTAATGACCTATCATGAATTTATTTAATTCCTTAAATTTGATTTCCCTAAACAATGATAATTACATGTTTTGCAACAAATCTGATGGTTTAACAAAATGGCCTTCTTAAATAAAATATTAAAAAGTGATACCCCTTGGCTGGAGAGATGGCTCAGTGGTAAAAGCACTGACTGCTCTTCTAGAAGTCCTGAGTTCAATTCCCAGCAACCACATGGTGGCTCACAACCATCTGTAATGGGATCTGGTGCCCTCTGCTGGTGTGTCTGAAGACAGCAACAGTATACTCACATACATTAAATACATATTTTTAAAAGAAAATACCCTTTTCTTTTGAATATATAAACTCATGAGATTATAAACAAATTCTAGTACAAAGCCAGTGACTAAGCCAACTAGAAAGTCCTATCATTCAATCAGCCACCACTGATTTTAACACATATGCATAACCAGACATAAGTTTTCCTCTCTCCTCTTCCTTGCACTTACATATTCAGCCAGACTTCTGTATCCCAAAGTTCACCTACTGAATGACAAGCAATAGCACTGCATTAACAGTATTACTTTACAGATCATCTCTCAGTGCTTTTCACTCTTTTAAGGTGATTTTACACTGAAAAGATCTAGCAGAAATCTCCATATAAGTATGCCTAGGCTTGCACTCTACAGTGGACATTGGTAATGCGTGCATGCGTGCAGCTGGGGTAGAGTGGGACCTCTAACAGCAGTGTCAGGTCTACAAACTGTATCTGACAGGAAGGACTCCTTACCCCCATGCCATTCCTTATTCTTTAGCTGCAGCTCAGGGGCAGGCACAGGACTCCTATCACCTTCTGCTGCAGTGAGCTGTAGCCCAAGAGAACTTTAATGCTAAATCAAAGTACAAAACTGTTCACTACTGGAGAGTTAGAACAAAGCTTTAGGTTTTAATGAGCCAGCTATGTCCTTTTCTCTCTCCTGGAGCATTCCTGCCACTCTTTGTAAACAGGTTCTTACGTATTCCAGGCAGGAATGACAGACAATCACTATACAGGCAAGGATGACACTAGTCCTGATCCCCCTGGCTCCACTACCAACAGCTCTTTTAAGTGTGTAGCTTCAAGCACAGCACAAAGAGTGATCATCAAAGATAGAAGCTAAGCTCTAACGGTAAAGCCCAAAAGGCCAAGAAAACGACTGAGATAATCACCTGACAACTGGACACTTCCACTTGAACCTCTGCACCAACCACAGAAATCGCACCATGTCCCGCTTATCAACAGTGGTGAAGCCAGCCCTATCTGGGAGTTTATGAGAAGCTATCATTTCTAGTATTACTTCCAGAATATCCTAAGTTGAACACAATTCTAGAACATCACAAAAAACTAGCCAGGCTGTGTTATCAAAGAGGCTGGGGTGAAAGAGACGATATGAAACTCTTCAGCTGCTAAGCTTAGAAAGCTCACTGCCTTCTGCATCTTACAGCTATCAATGCAGTCTTCTGTATCTAGCTCCACAGTATGCCATAAAACTCTTAACCTGTAAACTATTTAGTGAGCTACTGTAAACTGTAATCTGCTTTTTACTAAAATTAAAAATGGAGAGTTAGAACAAAGCTTTAGGTTTTAATGAGCCAGCTATGTTCTTTTCTCTCTCCTGGAGCATTCCTGCCACTCTTTGTAAACAGGTTCTTATGTATTCTAGGCAGGAATGACAGACAATCACTATACAGGCAAGGATGACACTAGTCCTGATCCCCCTGGCTCCACTACCAAGTGCTGTGACTACAGACATGTACCACCACGCCCTGTGATTCCTAGTTTTAAAAATCTCTATATACAAAGAACATATAAACGCTATCTTATTGTACATTCAGCCATTTAGTAATTAAACTAGTTATTATTTAAACCATTCACACACAACAATTCTTGAGTAATAATGACATGATTTCAAGAAAAGTATTTCCTCATGGCTGTCAGAAATCTATCCCAACAGTGACCAATCATCTGACCAAAAAGGTAAGACCTAACAAAGTACTCTGAACTATGTAACCAAAGAATATTCCAACAGTGACCAATCATCTGACCAAAAAGGTAAGACCTAACAAAGTACTCTGAACTATGTAACCAAAGAATATTTACCTACTGCACAGACTCCTCTATACTCATTTCAAGTATTAAAAAACAAAAACAAAAAACCTATGAAGTCCTTTAGGTCTGGGTGTGGCTTTATCAATCTGAATCCACAACTCTCTTTCACCTATCTGAAAGTAAAAACTGCAAAGTGAGGTCCAATAGCTCTCTCTCTTCCCAGACTCAAGAGAAAGCAACTCAAGTATTCTCAGCCTCACTGGCCCTCGAATCCACCTCAAAGGTCTCCCAAGTAGAGGTGGAGAGCAGACACTCACCATCCCACAGAAAATCCTTGCAAGAAGAAGAGGCTGCTGGTGTTCCCTCCGCAGCTGCGTCCTTCCTGTTTTCTCTCCTGAAGCTATTAGAAGCCCACGTAGGAGGCGTCCAAAGCCAGTGTCCCCAGCTCTTCCATGAAGACACCTAAGTCTGTGTGTCCTAAGCAACTACCTTTCCAATGGCTTATCAGCACCCTCAAAGCCCCAAGTTCACATCTGCTGTGTCACTCTACTGTATTCCAGAAGTGAACCATGTCTTTATCCTGATTTTTATGCTAGAGAATACAAAATTACAACTCTGTAATAGCATTGAAATCCAAGGGCACAACCTTGAAGACTGTGGTCTGCACCTGTAAACGCACAAACCTAGAAATGCATCAAAACAAGTGCTCGTGAGAATCAACTACAACTACAGAGTGACTATTTCTAGAACTTCTTTCCTGACATCTCAGCCTGAGAACTCTCACAGGCAATCTGCTACAAAGGCACTATGCCATGTCAACATATATCTTTAAATTTAAACTCTAAAAGCTCAACTATAGTAACGTCAAGCTTGAGATCAAGGACAGTAAAATAAACTAAGAGTCACAATACGGAAGACAAGCTAAGACTGTTTAGTAGGCATAGGAGAGACAAGAGTACAACACTAGGAGACAGAGTCTCTCAACTCCCTTTTCTTCTTCAAAGCTTGCTTATTCTCAGTTCTGGAACACAAGACGGTTGGAGGAGAGAAGGAAGAGAGAAGACATCACATGAAAGGGTACACTACCAGGTATCCAACATGCGTCTCAATTAGAAAGCCTTCCTGCTACAGAAGCTAGCGGTCTCCGGTTGGAGCTGAAGGTGTGCAAGCCCCTGTGGCGTTTTATATTCAAACAAAGTGCATTTTCATTTATACCCACAAGTATACACCCTGTTAGAATTCCATTTTCTAAAGCTGAAATCGAACAAAATTGTGTGGACTCTGCACATATATCTGTACTTGTTCACAACCTTCTCAAAGTTAGAACTAAAAACTGAGGTCTGTCATTGTATCTAGTTTCTTTGGGTCTGTAAGGATCTCCTCAACACAACTTCCACAGTATGTTTAAGCGCCCCACTTCCCTCTTCCCTCCTCTCTAAGGTGCTCTGAAGCTACCCTCAGGCAAAAATTTTGAACAGGTTACACCGGACTTTTGAATCAGAGTTTTGAGCACATATCCACATAATGGTAAAATACATCTAGCCAATATACTGACAGCCATGCTAAGCAGGAGTCTCTCATTCAGAGGGTCACCGCTACCTCATACCTTGCCTAAGACGAGGTGAAAGGGAATCTTGGTATTTTTTCAGTTTCTAACATCACCTAAAAAGTATAAAGGGAGCAATTTCTACTTAATCAGAAACAGTCCCTTTTTAATCCTTTTGCAACCCTGACCTCTTGTTCCTATTCTTTTAACGCTGTAAAATCCAAAGAGGAAGGAAGGTGGATAAAGTACATTACCAAGAGGTGAGACAACGCATTGTTCTCCCGGAGCCAGGGAGTCAGTAAGCTTGGGGACATAGGCTTCTGAACCATCAGGTGGCTCTGGTGTCCTTTCCAAGCCTACCTTGTACAAGGCGCACCTAACAATCTCCTCCTGCTGCATGATTGGTAGTTAGTTGTTCAACACAGCCAAACCCATGACCCCTGGCTTAAGTTTATTCACACTGAAGCTACTACTGGAAATCGACCCAAAGCCTACAAGCCAGGGCTAAAAGAAAGCCGCTCCCAAAAGCTCAGAAATGGCACAACGGTTACTTCTGTTTTATTTTCAATTGTACCTGCTATGGAAGAAGAGTGCATAAAAAGCACACTACATTACCGAATTCTCTCAGAAGAATGGGGATTTCAGCGATGACGACGGGAGAGGTGCCTGACAGAATGGAGGACGAAGATAGCTGCCTCCGCCGCCGACCCCAGTCCGTGACCGTGACCCGGCTGCTGGTGGTTTATCATCCCTCCAAATCTGAAAGTCCCTACCTCAAGATCAATCAAAAGTTGGGGGAAGGCATGTCTTCGGAAAGCACAAGCAAGGCCACAACTTGGATGAATAAAACTGGGCTAAAGGTACCCGGAGCAGGATTTTCGCTGGAGTCAGAAAAAGAAAGGTCAAAAGATTTTTTTTTTTTTTTAGTGTGATAACGGTGACAAGTACGTGGGGTACACAGCCGGCACTGGAGGGCTTTGAAGGAAGGCTTTACTGATCGCGGACGCTGAGGGCAGGCAATCGGGACGAGCGGCCGGCAGGGACGACGAGCAGCTTCTCGACGCGTGGGCGCAGAGCGGGACCGGCCTGGGTTCTCGCGCGTGTGTCCTCCCGCAGTCCTTCCATCGGACTCCTGAGAGCCGGGGTCCGAGGCCCGCCCCGCCCACTGGCCCGCTGCCTGCTCGGCACACCCCCTCCCGCGACCGCGCACACGCGCGGGCACACACACCCCGCCTCCCGCGCGCACGCGGCCGCGGCGAGCGCCCGACCCACGCGTGCCCCCTTTGCGCCCGCTACCTCCCGCGGACCGACCGCGCGAGGGGAGCCCGGTGTCCGGCAGGCGGGGCACGCGGGGCCGGGAGGCCTAGAGGCGGCAGGGCGCGCCCGCGCGGGAACTCGGTCTGAGGGAAGGTCACTTACCCGCCGCATGGCTTTCAGAATCAAAGCCAACTCGTAGCGGGGCATCGCCCGGGATGACGGCGCCGAGTCCAGGAAAGCCGGGGTCGCGAGGGCGGGGACGCGGGGCGCAGAGGAAGACGAGAAGAGACGAGGCCGGTCAGCTCCCGGGCGGCGAAAGCGCGGTGCGACCCCGCGAGGCCCGGTTTAAAGGCTCAGGCAGCTGCGCAGACGGCTCGCCCCGCCCACCCGGCACCGCCCCGCCCACCCGGCACCGCCCCGCCCCTCTCCCGGAGGGCGCCTGCACTTGCACCTCCACGGGTGCCTGCCTGCCGTCCCCCGGCCGGCCGTGTCTGTGTCCCGTCCCCGAGCCTGCGCAGCGTGGACACGGTCTCGAGCAGCCCGTGGGAGGCCGTATCCTCGCTCGGCGCGCAGCCGCTCCCCGCCGCCTCCGCGCCTACCAACCTTGAGCTCTGGAACCCGGTGGAACTTTCCAGGCCTCCCGCTCCCCCCGCCCCCAACTCCCACTTCCCGGGCGCTAGGCCGGCGTGTGCGCGTGCGCCGCGGTGCGGTGCGGTGCGGTGCGGTCTGGTTGGTGTGTTCCCCTCGCCGGCGTTTCCAGGGAGGAAGGCGGGGTGCTAAGGAGTGAGTGCTGCACCAAGCCGCAAAGAAACAAGCCTGGAACCCAAGGGCTCAGTGGGCATTTGCTGTGTGCGCCCAGGCTGACCCAGAAGCAGGTTAATGCTTCCTCTCTCGCCAATTATTCTTTAAATATTACCCTTGCTTTTCAGGTAAAGGAACCCAAGGGTTCCCCGGAGCACGGGAGTAAGAAGGAGCATCATAGAGGGTTCCAAGTCCAGCACGCCCCAGCGCTTACGGGAGCGCGCACGCGCGCACACCCACCCGTACGCGCGCACACACAGCGCAAACTCAGGACTCCCCCCTCCTTCCCCTAGAGTAGGTGATGTTTTCTTAGCTCTAGAAGACGCTAATCCCCCTGCCATGGTCTCCAGCTAAAAGGGTCTTTAAGTGAAATGTTCTTGTAACTTTAAAGTGCTCTAATAACATAGTAATTTATTGAAGGCTTACTGTCTGTATCAGACACGACACTGAGGCTGTTTGTTCTCACATTGGCTCTGTGAAGCAAATCGTACTACTCACCCTATTTTTAGGTGTTAGCAAACATAAACATGCAAGGATAATTTAATTAGCCCAAGGTCATACACAAACACGTAGGAAAAAAATTGTGTCCAAGAATGTCTGAAGAGTAGGTTCACTGCCTACACTTAGGAACCTCACCTCATCCCCCAGCTTACAGGCCAAGATGTTGGTCTTACTCAATGGCATCAATGTCTAACTCAATGGTTAGACATCTTAGAAAGGCATAAATGGAAGCTGTCTTTGTCACCTCCTCCACAGACCAATCTCCACAAAAGATTATGGTTTTAAATACAACCTACAACACCTAGATTTTTAACATTTCTCAGGTTTGTCTATAACCTGTGCCAAAAAAAAAAAAAAAAAAAAAAAAAAAAAAAACCCAAAGAAACAACAACAACAAAAAAAAAAAAAAAAAAAAAAAACCACCTACTTAGCATCAGCCGAACACATGGCTGGTTGGGTTTTTGGTTTGGTTGTTGTTGAGGTTTTTTGTTTGTTTGATTATTTGGCTTGTTTGTTTGTTTGTTTGTTTGTTTGTTTTGATTTTTTGAGACAGAGTTTTACTGGGTAGCCCTGGCTGTTCTGGAACTCACTCAGTAGACCAGGCTAGCCTCGAACTCAGAAATCTGCCTGCCTCTGCCTCCCAAGTGCTGGGACTAAAGGCGTGTGCCACCACTTCCTGGCATTTGGCTTGTTTTTGTTTTGGGTTTTTTGTTTGTTTGATTATCCAGCTTGTTTTGGGTCATTTGTTCTTTGGGGGTTTTGTTGTTGTTTTGTTTTTGTTTTTGTTTTGTTTTGTTTTGTTTTTTTAGAAGCATGCAAAAAAAAAAAAAAAAAAAAAAAAAAAAAAAAAAAAAAAACAGAAGGAAGAAAGAATTCTGGACTTTGAGAAGTGAATTCCAGATCTGTCTGACATCCCACTTCAACTGTCCTTCCTGTCATCAATTCCATGGCCCAGTTTAGGAATGTGAAGATAAGAACCTCACAAGCCTAAGCCAAGCTAAACACGAAGCAACACCCTGAGCTGACCAGCCTGGACTGTCTCCCCTTGGAAGCACCACAGGTTTTCCCTGATACCCAGGGAAGAGTGAAGCTCTATTTCTCTAGACAAATGGGGTGAGGAAATTAGCCTGCCTGAACAATGCCTCAGGGCAGGCAGCACCCCCACAACCCTCCCAAGCTGTTGGCCACCTACAGACTCATCCCATTTCTTAGAGTGGAAAAGAAATCAGCTATCCTAAGTCCCTTTCATCATTTTAAATAAGTGGCTATGACTTTGTTAATTTTATTCTTAAAATTAATGCTGATGCAAATTTAGCAAGTACTGGGTTTGGTAAGCATGTGAAACCATAAGCCATTTCTATAGCTTTTAATTTATTGATCTTAAAAAAATATCTTTTAGGGTCGGGGGGCGGGGGGGGGGGAAGCAAATACGGCAGATACATAAGATTTTATTGGCCAGAGATTTTTGGCTAATTTTCAAGTGTAGCCTTCTGAGGAGTAGTAGGAAGAAAGAATAAAGACAGAAGTTGAAACCCAGGATGCTCTGGTCAGTTCTATCACTGTGTAAGGAGAGATTTGACCTTGAGAATAATTCTCAAGATAGCTGAGTTGTTGTTATTGTTGTTGTTATTATTACCAGACCTTAAATGTTGGCATTCGTTGTGAGCCAGGAAGCATTTTAAGTGCTTCGCATGTACTAATATTCATTTCTGACTGTAAAGATGGGCGTCACCACTACTGCCATTACGTGGGAAGAAAATGAGGCCTAACAGAGCTTCTGTCACTTGCCCCGGATCAGACAGAATCCTGGACTTGCACACTTAACCCCAATACTGCATGGCCTCTCAGGGGCTACTAGCCAATATGGCAGCTATAGCTTGACCAACTGTATACCAATGACTATAGTCCCCCTCCAGCAACTATACTAAACTCTCTTCTCCCCTCCAACCTGTGCATGTGTGTCTTCTCTCTCCTTAGCCTGGCCGCCCCCTCAGCTTGTCATTCTCTCCTTTCTTTTCAACCACATTCTCCAACCTTATCCAAACCCACTCTGCCCGTTGGTCTGTGTCTGCCCAGGCTGTCACTACAGGGTCTCCTCACCTCCTGTCCAGGAGCAGTTTCCCAGGATCCTGGTTGCCATCTTGATGGTCTTCTAGTCCCCTTCCCTTCCTTGTCCCTGAATGTGGCTGTTCTCCAACAGAGGAAGCCAGTGTCCTGGTAACTAGGATTAAAGGCATGAGGGGGCCATATCCTGAGTTCCTGTAATTCGAGTGCGTTGGAATTTGCCTGAGAATTTTGAGTTGCTCTTCCCTGCCAGGAGCCCACTCTACTGTGGCACTGCAGGTGGGCGTGGGCGGTGGAACTCTATAAAACAAGTGAGTGCCCTGTCCATAGATAGAGTCTGTTAGGGAAACAAGATAAATTATTCCAAATCACAAAGACCTGGCTGGCACAACTCAAAGAAAACAAAATACCTTTGCTTGCCAGCTTGTTCTTGCCTTCCATCAGAGGATTAATCTAAAGAGTGAAGGATTAATCTAAACAGTGTGATTTGAATGTTACTGAGAAGAGGTAAGCCATATATAAGTCAGAAATTCTGCTTGTAAACCCGGTGTGTTCACGAGCCCAGCACCTACCTATACAACTCCTTATAACTCCAATTTTAGGGGATCTCCTGCTCTGTGTGTGGACACACACACACACACACACACACAGAGGTGGAGGCATGCACATAATTAAAAATGAAAAAGTGGAGAAATAGAACATTCTTCAGTTAATAGACAAATGATCATGTTCTAATGTTACCACAGTGCTTCACACCTACCACCATCTTCCACTTCAGAAAAAGGAGCTTCTGTTAACAGCACACTGTACACACTTTCCTGAATCTTACCTCACTGGGAACTAGGATTGCTCCACAGCCCTCTGTTCCCACAACCTACACTTAAAACACTGGCATGCCTGCCCAGTGTGCCTGTCTTGTGTGCCTGCCCAGTGTGCCTGTCCTGTGTGCCTGCCCTGTGTGCCTGTCCTGTGTGCCTGTCCTGTGTGCCTGTCCTGTGTGCCTGCCCTGTGTGCGGCTCAATATGCATTTGTGTTTGTTTGTCAATGGACCAATTTAGGCTGTAGCATTTCATACTTACTTTGCTTTTAACTGTTTTACCTGTGATCCCTCTGGTCATTCCTAAACCACTGCATGCAACCATCATGCACTCTTCCCTACCCTCCCCTTTTAGCCATACCTGCTTACCTGGGATTCTTTGTTCTCAGTAAACAAGGATGAGTCCTTACTGGCTAGATGAATGTGCATGTGCTCTCAGTGGGTATTTGGGGAGCTCTTTGAACATCTCCCTTCCATCTGCCAATTTCCAAGTCGCTTTAAAATTTTTGATTAAGTACATTTTGAGGGAGAAGGGCTTTAAACTGTTGAGTCTGCTACAATAAACAAAGAAAATGCTAAGGTCTTCAACATATAATTTCCCTAAAGAAAAGTTGGGGCTGGAGAGATGGCTCAACAGTCAGACTGTGACTTGTTCCAGGAGAATGTAACACCTCTGGCCTTCATGAATTGGGGGGTGGGAGGGACCAAGGGGAACCTTTTAAAGTGATAAAAATAAATTTTTTTTTCTCCTTGGAAAAGTAATGAGATGTTCCTTAAGAGACATTCTTACCACATCACTTTCTAGTGAAGTTATACTTAATACGTTTTTTTTAAACTATGATTTTAAAAGGCAAAACACTTCCGCTGTCTCCATTTGCCAAGTTGGTTTTTCTTCGGTAACAGTGTTGTAAAGTGTCCCCCAACAGCTTGTCATAGGCCCACAAGGGTCCTTGATGTTCAATGTCAATAATGTTAGAAGGATAAAAGGGCTTTCTCTCCACCAGAGCCAAATCCAGAAGAACGCTCTGGAAGTATTTTTAGATTAAGCAAAAGGAAGACAAGTTAGCAGCTGCAGGAAGCCTGGGGTGGGTAAACAGCATCTGCCCAGGGACCCCAGGGGACGCTAGACAAAGCTCTAAGAGGACCCCTTCCTCCCAGGGAACCATGGGTCACCTGGTCCAGGTCTGCTCTGCACAAGGAGCGCTAAGACTGCAGGTGAGGGGAGAAGATGGGGCAAGAGAGGACTGAAAGGCAACATGCACACATGCTGAGTCCAGAGAGCGACCCTGGGCTGTTGTAACAGGCATAGTGGGCGCTCCCGGGCTGCTGAAGGTTGAAGAAGGTGTTAGGACAGCCGATCCGTAGCACACAGGACGCATTGCATGTTTGAGGCTCAGCTCACTGTGAGCCAGTTTTGTTTGGCTCAGGCTACACCTGACTGGGAGCTATCCTCATCTCTCTCTTAATTCACAGGGCTTATTTCACAATTCAGTCCATTGATTTTTCCCCTCATGAATCCTTATAGCAAGAGTATAGCCTTCTGATATGCCGCAGCGGCCTCCTTTATTACGCAAGTCTAAACTGCCAGGATGGTCACACAGCAGGCCACCCTGAATCTGCCAGGTGAAGATCCTTCCACCTTTAGAATGTTGACAGACGGTGTCATGACCAACAGCCAACACTTCCTGGTGAGATCAGTATACAAGAGACACCTACCTGTGAAGGCCATCCCACCTCTGCTTGCAAGTGCTGTCTGGATGTGGCTCTAGCCACATCCTGGGCTGAACACAGGATCAGTCATAGAAATCAATCTTACAGGCATCATATTAGGCCCAATAGTTCTTCAGTTCACATTGGCTCGGGGTAAAGACTGTCTGAGTAAATAGCTCTGTCCTGAATCTGAACTTTTTTGGACTTCCCTTTTATTATGGAACAAGACAACAGATTTGTTGAGAAGAAAAAGGAAAAGGGAGGGTGTTTGGAAAGATGGCTCAGTGGTTGATAACACTTCCTGTTCTTCCAGGGGTTCTGAGTTCAGTACCCAGCAGTGACATGGGACACTTCAACTCCACCTCCCTTCAACTCCAGCAGCAGGGGGTCCGATGCCCTCTTCTGGCCTCTACAGGAACCTGCACTCGTGTGTGTGTGTGTGTGTGTGTGTGTGTGTGTGTGTGTGTGTGTGCGCGCGCGATGCTTCAAAATAATGAAAATAAATATTGTTTTTAATATTGTTTTAATATTGTTTTTAATGTGTGTAGGCGGCAAAATTCCAACAGAACATGGGAGCTAAGTGATTAAATGTGGAGAAGCCACCACAAGCCAAATCCCTCAAAAGCAGATATACCGGAGAGTTTCTTGTTTTTAAGTTTAGAATGTGTTAAGGTAATCTACACTATTTCAACACATAATGTGTGGGGAGGGGCATGGGTATGTTTAGGTTATTTGTATTTAAAAAAATAAATCCGTTAGCGGCAATAGCAGTAGCTATCCAGACTACCAGGAAAAAGAAAATCCCTCAGGTATAATTAAAATGACAAGCTAATCAGGAGCTTTCACTTGGTACCTCTCGGTATAATTTAGCTGGAGCTGAGAGCCTGAGACTGGATGCAGGATGTATCTAGGGAATGTAGTTCCCGACTTGAATAAAGCAGCCCACAACACTGAGAAAACTTTGCACACTGACCAGATGTTCCTCTAATATTATTGCAGATGGAACAAGTCATTTTAGCAATAAGCTGAACACCACACGTGGTTTTATTAGACTATTAGGTTCTGAGATGGGTCCTGCACAGGGTTAACTTTCAGCAGTTGCTAGCTGTTTTGAGACCCTCAAATCCTTGATTATTTTTCTCCTTTGCTCTAAAATATTCAGAATCTCAGTGGGATGGTGTCTGGGAAAAGGCATTGCTCTATCCCTTCAATCAAACGTTAGCCTGGCTGATGTTAGAGAGGAGAATCTGACCCTGTTATTAATGATACTGTGATTAAACAGAGACAATTCCCCCAAATACAACCAGGACACTATCAGGAACTGAGCAAGGCCATTGGTCGGAAGGCTTTGGGGGCAGCACTACTGAACTGTGAGCTGTGGGCTCCCAGCCTCCCAGATGCAGGCAGAGCTCTGGGGGAGATCACCCACAGTAATCACACTCTGAAGACTCCACACCTCACTACCACTCACCCGGGACAATGAGACACATCTCCCAAGATGTGGACAAAGGCTTCTTCTAAACGTGCAGATCTGATTCTGTTTCTCCATAGCCTATTTACAGCAGTGGCTTCCCACCGCCCTCAGGATAAAGTCCAGATTCCTCTACAGGGCTAATATAGCCCTTCCTCCTGTATGGGCCCCATTCCTCCGGCCACTCCTTGCCACAGCGTTTCACCATTTCACCGATCCACCCAGTTAGCACTCCCATAGCTCTCTGCATGACCCGTCCCTGCTGACTTTTGCCTTCTGTCTTTCCTATTTTCTTCCCTTTATCTAACCTATTCCTATTTTTTCCTTTTTATTATGAACTACGTCATATAAGCAGAAATTGCACAAAGCACATGTAATTAAAAAGAAGCTTTAGTTAATCACCCTTTCCACACCTCTGTAGAAATACCACCTCTCCCTTGACCCTTTTCTTGCTTTTCTTCATGGTGTTATCTTTTGTATACATGTTGCTAAGCAACAGCATGTCCCTGCTTGTTCCCAGTGTTGTGTGTCTTGTTCTCCTCCCCGACATTAGATTGATGAGTTTCATCCATTGAACCCAACTCATTTTCTCTCCTGATACAGCATTGTACAAGCAAACCACCATGCACAAACTCTACCATTGATGAGGACGGGTTGGTGATTGGGAAGATAATTATTACCAACAACCCTGGTGGGAACATTCCTGGACTTTTAGACACGTGTGTGTTTGCTAAGACCTGGACCTACGAATGGAATGTACCTTCATGGTATGTAAAACTTCAGCTTATCCAGCTAATTACAAAATGTTTTCTGAAGCAGCAGACACTAGTCAGCACTTTTGTCTGCAGTGTGTATGATTTAGTAACCCCCATTCTGTATTTTGACCACTGCCCCCTAATAAATCCCACTAAAATTCTGAGAGATTGAGTCAGTGTGCTGGATCGTTTTATGTCAACTTGATATAAGCTAAAGTCACTTGAGAGAAAGAACACTAAGATGCCTTCATAAGATTGGGCTGTAGGCAAGCCTGTAGGGCATTTTCTTAATTAGTGATTGATGTGGGAGGGCTCAGCCCATTTTGGCCCAGCCCAGGCTACCATCCCTGGGCTGAAGGTCCTAGGTTCTATAAGAAAGCAAGCTGAGCAAGCTGTAGGGAACAAGCCAGTAAGCAGCACCTGTCCCTGGCCTCTGCATCAGCTCCTGCCTCCAGGTTCATGCCCTGCTTGAGTTCCTGCCCTCACTGCTTTGAGTAATGAACTGCTGTATGAAACTGTGAGTGAAATTAACCCTTTCCTCTCCAACTTGCTTTTGGTTGTGGTGTTTCATCACAACGAGAATAACCCTGACTGAGACAGTCATCTGTAGGCTGCCATTACCTATGCTTCCTCCACCACCCTAGTATCCCTTCTTGGATACACAGGATGAATGTGAGGAGATGCTGGCTAGGTCCCTTGATGCTGTTCTTCCCATTCCACTGCTCCACTTAGGCTAAAGCTATATATTCCTCAGGTTACTGCTCTCAGTTGGCAGCCACAGTGTTTGAATGAGAAATGTCTCTCATACGCTCAGGTATTTAAATGCTTGGTCCCCATTGGTAGAGCTGTTTGGGGAGACTATAAAGCCTTTAGGAGGTACAGCCTTGCTGAAGGAAGTATGTCACTGGGGCAGGTTATGAGAGCTTAGAGCCTTACTCCACTTCCAGTTAACTCTGTTTCCTATTGCCATTGACCGTATGATCTCTCAGCTCCTGGTGCTGTCAACCCGATGTCAGTCATGCCTCCCCCACCATTTCTTTCTTCCCCCGGCCCCTCTCTATCTCTGGAATCCTGAGTCAAAAGAAATTCTTTATTTAATCTGTCAATTTTGGTCACAGTGTTTATCACAGTAATCAAAAAGTCACTAATACACTGAGTGAGCATAATGTAGTGTGAAGTCAGACTGGTGTCTGACATATGTGGGACTGCTCTCATAAAGGTTGTTACACCTGAGGAAGGTTGTTACACCTGATGAAGGTTGTTACACCTGATGAAGGTTGTTACTCCTGATGAAGGTTGTTACAGCTGAGGAAGGTTGTTACAACTGAGGAAGGTTGTTACTCCTAAGGAAGGTTGTTACACCTGAAGAAGGTTGTTACTCCTGATGAAGGTTGTTACACCTGAGGAAGGTTGTTACACCTGAGGAAGGTTGTTACACCTGATGAAGGTTGTTACTCCTGATGAAGGTTGTTACTCCTGATGAAGGTTGTTACACCTGAGGAAGGTTGTTACTCCTGATGAAGGTTGTTACAGCTGAGGAAGGTTGTTACAGCTGAGGAAGGTTGTTACACCTGATGAAGGTTGTTACTCCTGATGAAGGTTGTTATAGCTGAGGAAGGTTGTTATAGCTGAGGAAGGTTGTTATAGCTGATGAAGGTTGTTACTCCTGAGGAAGGTTGTTACAGCTGAGTAAGGTTGTTACTCCTGATGAAGGTTGTTACTCCTGATGAAGGTTGTTACACCTGAGGAAGGTTGTTACTCCTGATGAAGGTTGTTACAGCTGAGGAAGGTTGTTACACCTGAGGAAGGTTGTTACAGCTGAGAAAGGTTGTTACTCCTGATGAAGGTTGTTACTCCTGATGAAGGTTGTTACTCCTGATGAAGGTTGTTACACCTGATGAAGGTTGTTACTCCTGATGAAGGTTGTTACTCCTGATGAAGGTTGTTATACCTGAGGAAGGTTGTTACACCTGATGAAGGTTGTTACAGCTGAGGAAGGTTGTTTCACCTGTGGAAGGTTGTTACACCTGAGGAAGGTTGTTACACCTGATGAAGGCTGTTATACCTGATGAAGATTGTTACATTTAGAGTATACAGGGAAAGCCAAAATTCAACCATAGGAAAGCAACCTAGTCTCTTAAATGGGGAAAATATTGTGAATGGATACAATGTTCAAAAGGAAGGCAAAGGAGTCAACCATCAGTGGCACTTAATAGTTTGAAAAGATATTCACTATTATCATTTGTAAGCAAATGCAACTTAACACTGAAGTGTGATGTAACTGCATGCCATTAGAATAGAAGAAAGGACTCAAAAGATCAAATGGAAGAGAAGGAGGAGCCACTGAAACACTGGGGGGGGGGGTGAACACGGTGAGTTCATTTGGCACTTTCTTCAGATGTCCCCTCTAGATATGATGTGACTCAACCATTCTATTCTCAGTTCCACACAATGTAGAAAGGCACATAACCACGAACATAAACATTCACAAGCATAAACACTGGAAAGAACTCAAATGGCCAGCAAGAGGCAAATGGCTAAGCCAGTCGTTACATGTCCACATGGTAGACACTGCTCAGCACCAGAAGGAATGAATTATTGATATGGCTAGCAACATTGATGCCTCTCGATGAACCTGAGTTGGAAGAAATAGATGTTTTTAAAATACATACTCAGTGTGCCCATTTGTATAAAATTGTAAAGAATGAGAAATGACCCGGACATAGAACAGCAATTGTTGTCTTGAGAAGAAGAGAAGCAGAGATTACAAGGAAACTGTGGAGGCCTCGTGGATGGAGTGTTTATCGTGGTTAAAACAATGGTTAGTGAATGTTCGCTCAAACCAAGCATTATCCATTAGTTGTCTTTGCTTGCTTGCTTGTTTTCCCAGCGCTGGGATTGAACCTGCGGCCTTGTGTGTGCTAGGCAAGTGCTCCACCTCTGGCTTCATTCCCATCTCTTTATCATTTTTATTTTTGAAACAGGGTCTGGTTAAGTTGCCAGACATAGTTCTGAATTCTCTAAGTAGCCCAGGTAAAACTCAAATTTGCAACCCTCCTGCCTCAGCCTTCCAAGTAGCTGAGATGACAGGCGTGTGCCACCATGCTTGGTTAATTATGTACTGATTATTATGAGTCAATGAGACTTCAAAGGTGTAAAAACATTCATAGCATTAGTATTCTCTGAGAAATAAATGTCATTTTAGATCATGCTTTGGTGATTCTATCTGCACAGTCCCTTGTTTCCCCTTTTCTAATTTCTTGGAAAGCGGTAAAGTTCACACCCACCTCTGGAATTCAAATTAATTAAGCTAAAATAGTAAATATTGGATTAATTTTATTAATCTCTATAAACAGAGAAAAGATATGCAACAGGTAGTCCATGCTCCCAAGAAGTTATAATCTAGCAAGAGAAGATATGAATGTGTCTTAAGTTAAATGGCCTAGCAAGATTTAATAAAAAATCGTAAAACATTAAAAGACACAGAGAGCTGGGCAGTGGTGGCACACGCCTTTAATCCCAGCACTTGGGAGGCAGAGGCAGGCGGATTTCTGAGTTCGAGGCCAGCCTGGTCTACAGAGTGAGTTCCAAGACAACCAGGGCTACACAGAGAAACCCTGTCTCGAAAAACAAAACAAACAAACAAAAAAGACAGCAGAGAGCAGTGAGGTAGTGGCACATGCCTTTAATCCTGGCACTCAGGGGGCAAAGGCAGGTAGATCTCTGTGAGTTCAAGGCCAGTCTTGTCTATATAGAGAGAGTTCCAAGACAGCCAGGGAGATACAGAGAAACCCTGCCTCATAAATACAGGAATGAGAGAGAGAGAGAGAGAGAGAGAGAGAGAGAGAGAGAGAGAAGAGAAGAGAAGAGAAGAGAAGAGAAGAGAGAACAATTCACTGCTGATGAAAAATAGAGGCAAAAAATCCAATGTGGAGGGCTAGAACAATGTCTCAGCAGTTAAGAGCACTTGCTGCTCTTCTAGAGGACACAAGTTCAGTTCCCAGCACCCACTAGATAGATAGATAGATAGATAGATAGATAGATAGATAGATATCTAGATAGATATCTAGATATCTAGATAGATAGATAGATAGATATATGATAGAGCCAGGCCTAAAGACCTAAAGAATAAGTCTAATATGTTGCAGGATATTTGGTCACGCTGTGAATCCCAAGATTATGTTGTTTACTGGAAAAGTTTGTTTCTAGTTGTGGTGTGGCTCAGCCTTAGCACACACCCTTAATCCCAAACACTGAAGGTAAAGTTAGTTTGTAAAAGGAAGCACCCATGTTTGAAAGTGATGTCTAATTGAGTGTCAGACAAAATGATGAATCAGAGAAAGATTTGACAGAATAGGATACACCCAGCCCAACTCTCATGAGAAGAGAGAAGAAAGAGAAGCTTCTTGAAGGGCAGTGCAAAGAGGAGAGGAGGAAGAAAACACACTTTTACATGAATCACCATGGCTGCCGAGAGCTACCTCTAAAACAGTTCATGTGGAAGTTACAGTTAAGGAGAAGCAGCCTGCAGCGTGGGGGTGCCTCCCCTCCACCCCCTCAAGTGTTGGAAGTTGTCATAACTTTACAGGCAATATTGTCTCTTGGGTGTGGAATTCTGATTTTAAAACAATAAAAGGGAACTATCAAGAAAGAGCAGAGGGTCATGGGATGGAAGAGAGGGGGAATAAGTGAAAGTAACAGAAGTTAACCCGATCAAAGAATGGTAAAGCCATGGAGGAAGAGGTCACAGTGACAGCCACTCTTCTGTCCAGTGGACTACTCTAATTTTTAAAATGTGCATACAAGACCTAAACTGCTGAGACAAAAACACGAGGTAAAGTTGACAGGATGGTAAGTTCAAGTTCATTTTTTGTTCAAGGCTAGTGTAGGCTACATGAGACCCTGTCTTTGAAACAACAACCACAACAACAACCGGAAGAAAATAAACCAGCTAGTCCTCTAAGGACCTAATGACCTACTTGTACCTTTAAAACTCAATATAAATTTTGTAGAAATGTATTCAAACCACAATAGAGCTTATGGTTTGGTTTCTTTTGTGACCAGAGAAGACAGGTCAATACTTCATGTCCTTCTGTGCTTCTGGGTGGTTTGAGAACACACCCAGAGCATGGGCTTGGAAGAAATCCTGTGTGCCCTAGAAGGAAAGCACAAGAAAACCTGCCTGTTATGTGCACTTAGTGACACTTGTAATGTCACAAAGGGACCCTGTGGAGGCCCCTGTTTAAAAAGAATTGATTCAGATCATCACCCCCTGTTTGACTTGTGAGGGGTTGGGGAGGGTGTCTGGGTATACATGTGTGTGCTAGCACACTTGTACATGTGTGTTTGTGTATATGGAAGCCTCAGGACAACTTTGGCTGTCATTTTTCAGGCTCTGCCCACTTCTTTTGACGTAGGGTCCCTTGCTGCCTTGAAGTTGGTCATAGGCTAGGCTAGGCTGGCTGTTCAGTAAGCCCAGAGTTCCACCTGTCTACATTTACCCCCAGTGCTGGGATTACAAGTGTGTGCCACCACACCCTGCAGGTTTTACAAAGGTTCTGGGGTCTCCGGTCCTCATGCTTGCAAGGCAAGCACGTTACAGATTGAGCCATCTCTCCAGCCCCACCTGCCTAACTCTTGTTCCCCCAGATGTTGGCTTTTTCTACAGCTAGAGAAAATAGACTTTTCTTTGAAGACTTGACAACACTCTAGGGGTTGGGGGTAGGGATGCAATCAACAGATGAGATCTAAGGGGCTCTGTTTCAGCTGCTCAGATTGAGTGTTCAGTTATCCTTCTGCTAGCTAGAACTTGACCTTAAGAGTTAACTCCTGGGGCATGGGACAGGGGTTTTCTAGGGAGGGGAAATGGGGAAAAGGGATGGCATCTTAAATGTAAATAAAATAAAATGAAAAAAAATCCAAAAAAAAAAAAAAGAGTTAACTCCAATAAACAGTGTCTGGTCCTTTCCTAAGAGAAAGCGAGAACGGGACCACTAAGGACCTGTGCCCAGGAGCAGTCGGGCACTTACATTTACTGTCTCCTCCCAACTTCTGTGAAGGGCTAGCTGAGAAAATAAAATAACATAAAAGATGAAGGCTGGGATTTGGGATATTCCAGGATTTTGTTCTCAAACCATCCAGAGATGCAGCAAACCTCACACCCGAGTGTCTGACTCCAGGGTTCTGAGTCCCTGAGGATTGTTCTGACATTATTCCTAAAGCAAAGGTATTTCTTCACCAACGCATGCAAGGGATCAGTCCAGAAACTGTAAACTGTCCACCTCCCTCTGTGCAAGGAGATGAGGGGAAGGAGGGGCACTCACCTTTGAGAGGCCCTGTATTGTCAGTGCACAGACAAGGAGACAGACCAAGTTGTAAAACCCAGGACTGTCTATTTTACTTAATCTCCTAAATTGGATCATCTGGCCTCTCTGGCTCTAACTTACCTCCAGTCCCCGTGGCATGGCTTCCTTGTGGCCTGCAGATTCCAGAGTGACCTCAAGAAACAGATGCTCACACCCTCAATCCCTACCCTGGACTCAGGAACACATTGTGGGAAACAGGCCTTTAGTGCCGTCTGGGAGCCTCCCTGTTCTCTCACTGAGTAAAAAGCTATAAAGTCCTGATTTAATTGTTTCCTCAGATTTTAAGAGCCAACAACCCAAGCAGGGGCCTGCCTGCTCCACCCCAGGGAGGGGGCCTGGTTCCTGAAGTGACCCCACCCTAAGCCTTCAGATAGGCTGATAAGCCCTGAGTTAATGGGACTAGGAGGTAGGCTGAGGGCAGGCCAGGGCCAGTCTTGAGCTTGGAAATCCCAGAAAAGACCTGGTCAGTTGAAGGAGGCTTTGACATTTGAACACATTGTTGTTTTATTATATACATCCTTCTGTTGTAAGACTAATATAACTGCATTACGGAACGTTAACAAAATGAAAATATAAAATAAAAAATAATCCCCTACCACCTGAGCATAGCCAGTAGTGGCTTTCTAGGCCTTCCTTCAAGACTTAACTATGGACACATTTATTTGAGTCATTGTAATCACGCTGCACTTTGTTTTTCTAATTCCATATTTTCCTTTGTTATCTAATTATAGGGATGTCTATGTTCCTTTTTTATTTAAAGATTTATATTTTGGGGGCATGTGTGTATGTGTACATGTGTGAGCATGGGTGTGTGTGTGTGTGTGTGTGTGTGTGTGTGTACCACATGTGTGTATGGGTGCCCTTGGAGACCAGCAGAGGGCGTCAGAGTCCCCTGGAACTGGAATTGTGGGTAGCTGAGCACCCTGCACAGGTGCTGGGAACTGCACTCCAACCACCTGGAAGAGGAACCAGCACTCTTCTGAACATGCTCTCCAGCCCCCTTGTTTATGTTCCTAATTAACCCTTATAGCTATTTTTTCTTTTTTAGCCACTGTGAAAACTACTTAGTTTTCCCCTTAAGACTGTATGTTTAGGATCACACTTTTCTCTCTTCCCCTTTATAACTAATGAGTATCTTCCAACCTGTGGTGACACCCCTGTCTTCCAAAAAAAAAGGGTACCACACATGTAGAATAGACCTAAGAACTAGGTGATACTGAGGCCTGAACAGTAAGGATCTAACTTTCTCGGTATCTAGTAAACAGCAGTACAGTTTCTCTGGGGCCGGGTGAAAGGTCAGAAGATACAGGAAGAGGAAACAGAAATGACTGGAAATGCCTGCACTGTGTGGGTCTGTGCCAAGAGTGAGTCACGAGTCTACACGTGGGCTCGCCCTCCTGCAGAGAGGGACCTGCTGAGTGGTACCACCCCACACTGCTGGCTGCTTCAGTGCCTTACAGAAGGTTCCAGCAGGGTGGAGAACTTCAGGCAAGGGCAGGTGAAGGCCAGGACCCCGGAGGCATAATATGCAGAGAAGCAGGGAGGTAGCATGGAAAGTTACTCAAAGGCACGAGTACCCATCTTGGTCCATTCACCCTGCACTGCACCGGGCACTGGGGAAGATGGGAGTTCTGTGCTCACTCCTTGCTGGCATCTGGATGTCTGTGGTCTTCCCACCTTGTTCTAGTCTGAGTCTCGTCTTTCCAACGATCTACCTCATTGGTCTCTCTTTCAACCCACAAGGTGAAATAAATGAAGGGGTTTTTGCATCTGAGAGTGGTTCCCTCGAACCATAACTACAGTTGTAGGACAACCGATTGCTAGCCAGGTGGTTTGGGGCACTACGGCTCACCCCTTTCACCTGTCCCCAGGACCACCTCAGCACCTGTGCTGAAGTCTCCTTCCCTGTATTGTTCTGTCTCACCAGCCATCGCTACCCAGGTCCAGAGCCTTTCTTTTCCCAAGCCACACTTCCCTCCCGCATTCCAGCACACTGTGACTGCCCACTAGATATTCCTACCTGGATGTTTCTACTACAGCCCAGACTGAGCAGTCCCGGGAGCATAGTGTCTTCCCTGTATACTGGTCACACGTCTTCCCGCCATGAGTGACACCACCCAGCACCCAGTCCTCATACAGACGTGTGTACAACTGGCCTTGAGCTGAGGTACCTCTGATGAGGTATCCAGGAGCTCTTCCACCCTTCCCTTCCTCTCAGCCACCTCGCTCCGGGGGCACACGGGTGCTCCTACAGTCTTCACTCACGTGCTGACCATGGGCTTCCCTCTCCTGCTCTGTGGCTCCCTTCAGAAGCCCCGTATGATCGCACTGTCTTACTGTTTAAAACCCTAGAGCAGAGGTTCTCAACCTTCCTCCTTGACCCTTTATTTAACATAGTTTCTCCTGCTGTGGTGACCCCTGACCATGAGATTATTTTCCTTGCTACTTCACAACTGGAGTTTTTCTACTGTTATGAATTCTAATGTAAATCTCTGTGTTTTTCCAGTGGTCTTAAGTTGAATCCCAAAGGGGGTCACGACCCACAGGTTGAGAACTGTTGCCCTAGAACAAGCCTTGCAAGAGGGTCACGTTCCAAATCTACACGGGTATTCCCGCATGCAGCAGATGTTTATAGTAAGGATGGAGCCGATCTGGGAACTGGTCAATGATATTTGAGGTCACATGGGAACAGCCAACTCCTCCATGGCTACCCACTCAGTCAGACTCAGGAGTCCCGCGGGCTCTGTTGCCTGTTGCCTGGTTGCTTCCTCCGTCCTGTGTTTACTTCTGTGTTCTTTCTACAGGTGCTGTTTGTTCTCCGCTCCACTGCCTTGTCACCTGCTCCTGACACCCTTCTTCCACCTCTTTTAATTCCCCCGCTGTTCTTCCTCTGTGGCACAGCCTCCTGCGTTTACTTCTGGAATTTGTATTTACTACACAGCGTGGTGACACTCTTTGCAAGTGTGTGTTCCCTTCCGGACCCCTACCCCGTGCTTTACACGGAAGGCTTTAGAAGATTCTTCTTTCTCTGACCGTGTTACGTCAACAGCACGTCTTCCACTGACGTTTCTTCAATAAACGCTTCCAGAAGGTGCCTTGCTGACATGCTCAGGCTATGGTTAAAGTTGTAAATAATATTCTGAAGTCTCTGCCGCTTTTCAGACAATCTACCTCCCTCCACGCCACTTTCTTTTGTTGTTTTATGGCGCTCTCCCCAAACTGTGTTCTCTAGGATTAAAGACAAAACAGACATGTGCTTAGATAAAGATAAACACTCAAAAAAAAAAAAAAAGTCAACACTCAGATATTGATTACTGGTATGGTAGGTATAAACTTAATATTACTGAAATGTCATACATGAGAATGTAAGAAAAAGGCTTATTATTATTTATTTATTTATTGTTTGTTTGTTTGGTTGGTTGGTTTTGGTTTTTCAAGATAGGGTTTCTCTGTGTAGTCCTGGCTGTCCTGGAACTCACTCTGTAGACCAGGCTAGCCTAGAATTCAGAAATCTGCCTGCCTCTGCCTCCCAAGTGCTGAGATTAAGGGTGTGCACCACCACTGCCCGGCTATTTTTAATTAAAACATAATTAGAAAACTTTCCCCTTCCAGTCCCTCTTATGCTCTCTTCCTCTCAAGTTCATGACCTCTTTTTCTTTAATGATTATTGTTTATATATTTATATATATATGAATACATATTAATAAATGCACCCATTTAGTCCTGTTTGTATGTACATGCTGACCACTGGTAGATAACCAATTAAGGAGCTAGTTAACTGTAGCTCATCCAGGGATGGGGCCCTGTGAGATTCCCCTGTCTACGATGCCATGCAACCCCAAATGAAGTTTCTTTTTTGCAATGGAAAGGGACTGGTACATCTACAGCACTGTAGGGTACCCAGCCCTGACTGGTACATCTACAGCACTGTAGGGTACCCAGCCCTGACTGGTACATCTACAGCATAACTGTACACCTCAGGCTCAGGAAGAGAGAGCAAGCAAAAAAACTATAACAAACCATAGGACAAGAGAGTTTACTGTGAGATTGTCTTCTAGATGTGACCCAGGAAATCTCAATAATAACAATATGGCTGCCTAACAAGACCTGAATAGTGGCAACAGCAGTTAACATGAAAATGGCTTTTAAAATAAAACAGTGGATGAGCGTGCTGGGAGCAGCATTAAGGGCGCACCTAAATGCTAGCAGGTGATACCCTCCTTAAAACATCACCTTTGACCTCAGCCAGTTCCACTGTGCTCTGTCTCCCCTGTCGTAAAAATAAAGGTGTGGATTTAATGTATTTATGTGGTCAAAGTAAAACTGTGAGGTCAAAATCCACTTAAAAATAAGCACAATGGAGAGGAAATGTGCATGGGAATTGCTTCTCACTGGGACGTGATAGCTCATGTGCTTTATCACAAGTGACAGACAATTGTCTGGAAGTCACAGACAACTAGAAGTTACAAGGCAACCCCAGGAGTCCTATCTATCCCACAGAGCCCATGATTGTGTGATTGGCAGGCAAGCCCACTAGAAGAGCCAGGGAGGGATGCTAATACATAAAGACTTGAAGAAAATGGCTAAAATCGTGGGGAGACTTCCAAACATTTTAGCTTTCACCCTCCTTGATCTAGAGGAAGATTTTACACCCAAAGCAAATTATGAACATGATGACGGTACCTTGCTTTTTTTTTTTTTTAAGTACATTAAGATAATTTCTCAACATGAGCCCTGAAATCCAACGAGTAACTCGGAAACTCAGTGTGTAAGTAACTAACAGAGCCAAAATCTCCAAAAATGAAAACCAAAGATACAGACATCTTAAAAGCAAAATATGAGACCTGAGGAGAGATCTGAGCCACTTGTCTGAGTTAAAATAGACCATAACCCACTAAAGGGAAAGGCATACTCCAGTAGATACACTTGGATATTAGGACCCACCCAAGAGGAGGCAGCAAAATAGCAAAGATGGTCCCCAGAGCATGTCGGAGTAGAACTGCTGGCACTAAGGCTGGAGAGAATCCTCCCCACTTGCAGAATAAAGACTTTGCATTGAGGACAGCCCTGGAAATACTCATCAAATCGGGATGGTGAAACATTGTTTAGAAGGGTGAAACGTTGTTCCCAAGAGACCCCTGAGCTCCGTTTCTAGCTAAAATGAGTTAGGTATGGTCATGAAAGAGAAACAGGTTTGGTTGGGCAAAGAGTCAGATCACATACGACCTAAGTTCTTTCCAAAGAAGTTATTTCAAGATTAATCCAAAGAAAATGAGCCTGAATTAAAATGACAAGAAAGGGAAACTTTTGCATGGTGTAAGTATAATAACCAACATGCACCGAATGTTCACCGGGACCCAATAGGATTATCAAAGGTAAAACCAGCAGATGCTGGAAGGAAGAGTGAGTCTTTCATTCACCGGCTCTTTCTGAGACTCTCACCCAAGGATATACTCTAACCAGGAGAAAAACAGAATCAGAATTAAAACATCAAAATCCTATATAACAGTAATAATAATAGCCAACATGCCAGGGCTTACTCTGATAGAAGCAATGTTTCAAACAATACATTGTATCTTATTTAAACTTCCGGATGACGCCAAGGTTAGACACAATTAGCTCCACTATGCAGATAAGGAAGCTGAAGGAAGTCAGGACAATAGAATGAAGTAGAAGAGGGGGATGCTGGGAACAAAAGGGAATAGAAGTGGGGTAGTGAGATGGGGGTAGGGAGATGCAGGGGGGCAGAAAGATGGGGGCAGGGCGATGCAAGGGGCAAGATGAACCAACCAAAATGAACTAGGTGTGAAACCTCACATGAACAACTCACCTTGTAAGCTAATTTTAAAAATTAAAAGTAAGGGACTGGAGAGATGGCTCAGCAGTTGACAGCACCTGCCACTCTTCCAGAGGACCAAAGTTCAGTTCCCAGCACCCACATCAGGTGGCTCACAACTGTCTGTGACCCGTGTGAGTATGTGGAAGCCTTCTGGCTTCTTCTTTTGCAGGGTTATTTTAGCTAGAGTGCGTGTATTAGTTAAGGTTTTAGTGCTGTGAACAGACACCATGACCTATTTTCTTTGTGCATAGCCCAGCCTCAGGTGTTCTTGTTATAGCAAAGAAAACAGGCAAGGACCTTTCTCAATTTGGCCTCCAATATACCCTTAGACTCTACAAATAGAGAACCACTGCAGGCATTTCTGATATCAAAGAGAATGAAGCTACTCTGTTGAAGTGATACAGGCCAGAAGACCTCTCTTTTTATTTTATAGCTTCCTCTTTTGATTTTATTGATTTGATTTTATTTGATTGATTTTATTTTTTCTGTTGATTTTATTGAGTTGAATTGTTTTTCAGACAGAGAAGACTATGGATACTCCTCTGATCTTGGTGTCATTCCAATGGATGTCTTCTCTAAACCTGGTTTTCTCAGTCACTCAAAATCCAGTAGTTAAGGATACCTTCAGGCAGACGAATTTCTGAGTTCGAGGCCAGCCTGGTCTATAGAGTGAGTTCCCAGACAGCCAGGACTACACAGAGAAACCCTGTCTCGAAAAAATAAAATAAAACAAAACAAAACAAAACAAAAACCAAACAAACAAAAAAGGATACCTTCATCCTGAAAGAACCCACAGAGGCAGGGGGCATCTCCAGACAGAGGAAGGCATACCACACATGGTGGAGGGGGATATTACCCCACAAACAGAAATCACAAATCTTTAACAGTAAGTGTGAAAATAGCTACTGACCCATGAGATTGCAAAGAGGCCCTTGAAGAAGCCAGGAAGTGTCTGTATACCAGCTCTTTGTCAACCCAGGTGACAGTACAGTACAGGGTCCACAGGTTGAAATGTACCTTCTAAAGAGTGTCCCTGAACACAGGCACACATTTGGGTACACAGCAGGTCAGGAATGGGTCAGTAAAGCTCAATGCAAGAATGAACAGATCTAGATCCAAACTGGCTCACAGGCAGTAGGACATGTCTGCTGGAGAAGAGAACTACCAGGTACTTATTGTACTGTAACTTGTCCACTTCTTTCTTGTGACAGCTCCAAAGTAGCCAGTACCTGAGGATGACCATAACCCCTCACTGCAGCACAGACAGAGGTGCAGGAAACAGAAGAAGGGCCATCTTTCCTGATTGAAAGTCCACGTGTGTCCTCTGATCTTCCAAACACTGGGAGTGGGAGGCCGGAAGAGGATGGCGGGTTTTATTACACTTCAGCATGTGACTGGACATGTGGTAAATTGAAACATTGTCTTGAGGAATTATAGGTATTTCCAATGGAGAAATATGAGAACAGTTTGATCCAGCAATGTTGTCTTGAATTTTAACTAGTGTTCCTTGGCAGAAATTGAAAGCCAGTGTGGACAAATGGATGCTCTAAAACCCCTGACTGTGGGCAGTGGACTGGAGGCTTGAGGCGTGCGGCTGCACTTTTATTTAAATATGAAGAACCACATAATCTATCTCTTTCTTGTTAGACTTCTCCTGTTAGGCCTTCACAACCCAAGTCAAGTGATGAGCCTCTCCAAAGCCCATACACCTACTGGGTACCAACCACTTCCATGGGTACCATTCCTTTCCCTGGTGTCAGCCTCCTCATGGGTACCATCTCTTTCCTGAGGAGCAATCTCCCTGAGGTACCATTCTTTTTCCAGGGTACTAACATTTCCCTGGGTATAACTTTCCAGCTAAGTACACCCTTTTACTGGGTATACTTCCCTTACTGATTATGTGCTTGTAAGATTTTTGTCAACTTAACACAAGCCAGAATCATCTGAGACGTGGGAACCTCAGTTGAGAGAATGTCTCCAACAGATTGGCCTAGGGGCAAGTCTGGGGCATATTCTTGGTTAAGACCGATATGTGAGGGTATGCCACCTCTGGGCTGGTAGTTCTGGGTTGTATAAGAAAACAAGCCAAACAAGCCATGAAGAGCAAGCCAGTATGCAGCACCCCTCCATGGTTCCTACCTCTGATCTGCTCCTGCTCTGCCTGGTCCCTGCCTGACTTCATCAGTGATTGGCTCTGATGAGAAGTGTAAACCAAATGAACCCTCTCCTCCCCAGCTGCTTCTGATCACATCATAGCAAGGGAAAGCAGACCAGGAGGATCTTCCCCACCAGGTACCACCTTCCCAGCAGGTAGAACTTTCTACCTCTTCAGTAAACACATCTCCCCACTGTGTACCTCTCCCATGGGGTGCCCTACCTTTGCTAGCTGCTAACATACTCACTGGATGCCATTTTCTGCCAATCCCCTGTACTTACAGAGTCCTAGACAGTGAACATGATACCTCCTCTACAAAGACCTGCACTAGCGCTCTGGAAAGCAGGGAGTAGCATCTTCCACCTTCCAGATGAGAAAGACAGGTTCCAGGGAGGGAAGATGCTCCATTTTTGCCCTTGTCTCCCTTCCAAATGCCCTGTTCTTGTTTTGTTTGTTTGTTTGTTTGTTTGTTTTGTTTTGTTTTGTTTTTGCAGTGCTCTGGTGCACTGCAGCTTCCACCGGGTGTTTGCTGGTTTCTGTGCCAGCAGACCCAGGCAAAGAGCGTAACTGCATGCCCATAAGGTTCCTTGCATTCACACCCCAATGCTCAGCTTGGAAACGGAAGGGGAAATGTGGCTCCTGGAAAAAGCCACCCCAACTCCCTTCCAGGTACCGTGAAAAGACAAAGATATGATGAAGGCACAAGCATGTGTCACTGTGCTTGGCACCACAAATGGCTGGCATTGGTACGAAGCCAACACAGGAGGATAATTAAAGAGAAAAGGATCACCTATACCCTGGGGTGGCACCTTCATGCCAAATACCCATGTGCTTTCCATTTCTGCCTTGGCACACGCTGGGGGCTTGCTCAAGCTACCTTTGCCTGGCAATGCACTGGCCCTCCCATGAGGACCCTACATCTTGGAGAACTTGTCCTAAGAACTCAGAACACCAGCATGTGCCCATCTGCATGTGAGCTCACAAGTACAGGGCAAGAAGAAGAACATGCAACATTTTATGCCAAGAGGGCTTTCATGCCAACATTCATACAGGCCTGCTGGGGAAGCCTGGACGGCCGCTGCCATCACACTGTTGCCAAGCTAGGACTTCATAAAGGGATGGGGCAGCCCGTATGTTAAAGGCCAGCTCTCCTTGGCTCTGAGGATCACAGTGAGAGCTGGAGTCTTGAGTTCCCAGTGCTCTGAGCATGTTCAGCAGGCCACATGAGCTTCCCACACGAGATACCAGACTACAGCAGGCTCTTGTGTCAGGAGGTACACTTGGGAGCTTATTTGATGTCCAAGGTGTTTCTATACCGGTTCCGTGAATGGCAAGAGATGGGACACTTTTTCTTAATCTCACGTGTGGCTTTTTTTGTTTGCTTGTTTGTCTGTCTGCAGGCATGTCTGTGAACCACATGCACGCCTGGTATCCATGGAAGTCAGAAGAGGGCACCCCATTCTGGATTAAGTGTCCATGGCCTGAATAAGTAAGATCCGTAAATTAAACCACCTGATCCTCAAATCCCAGATCCCATTTCGGGAGGGAGCCAAAACTGATTATGCATGGGAAATAAACACCTCTTTGTCCTTTGGCTTAATCCTGAAAAGCTCTGGAATTTTAGGATAAGAATTAATTGGCAGGGGCCAGTTTTCTTTAGGTCAAAAAAAAAAAAAAAAAAAAAAAGCCAAATTAATTGGGACTGGGAAGATGGCTCCATTTGTAAAGAGTTTGCTGTTCATGAGGGTCTGAGTTTGATCCCTGGAAAAAAAATTTTTAATGTCATTCTTGAAGCTGGAGAGATTGCTCAGTGGTTAAGAGCACTTGTTGATCTTGCAAGGACCCTGGTTTGGGTCTAAGCACCCACATGATTGGCTCACAACTGCTTCTAACTCCAGTTCCAGAGGCTCTAATGCCCTCTTCTGGATTTCTCTGGCTCCTGCACACACATGGTTGTAGGCATACAGTTTTTGCAACTTACTTTTACTAAGGGTTCAGCCTCTCCTCTAGCCCACCACCCAGAAGAGGTAGTAGAAGAGAAAAGTTATTAGAATATGGGGGAAGTGGACCTGTTCAGCAATAGTTCTTTGGGGGTGAGCTCGATCTTCTTGGGCAGAAGTTCACTACTGTAACAAATACCAAATATAACTCAGCAGCTGCAGACCAGTCCTCTAGGCAGGCAGACCCCAGGCATGAACCAGCAGCTACAGTCCAGTTCTTTCAGCAAGTAGAGTCAAACAGCTATAACAGCTATAGTTCAGTCATGAAGAAATTGCCAGGCTCCCCAACCAGCCTGAGGCAAGGCTGCAGAAGCGGCAAGCTGCCACGGGAACCTCACAAGCAGTTCTTGGGCGAGTTTCTCTCTCTCAATGGCAGCATTACCACAAGGTTAGCCCAACACTATGTAAGACAAACTAATACATGCATGTTGTTAGCAAAGAATAGCAAGGCAGAACAAACCAATGTTCAGTGCCCGTCTCCCACTGTCACCAAGCGTCCTTTCATGTGTCTGCTTCAGGACAACACTTTTGTGTGTTTGCTTTAGCAAGACCTCCTTCCACCTGTGTGCTCCAGGAAAGCATCATTTGATATAACTGACTTTCCAAAGAAACTAGAAGGTTCCATTTTATATGGTGTGTGCACATATACTCAAGCACACACAAAAATAAGTAAGTAAAACTATTTAGTGTCAAGCTGAGTGGGCACATGCCTGTAGTTTCAGGACTTGGAAGGTAGAGAGAGTAGGCTTTCCTGTCTGCCAGTTTAGCTAAACCAGCCACTTCCAGGTCAGAAAAAGAACCTGTCTCAGAAATTAAAGTGGAGAACAAAGGCAGAGGACCTGATGCTGACCTCCAAGTGTATGTGTATAGACAAGAGCAAGATTAACAAAACAGCTCCCTGTTCCCCCAAGAAACGTGGGCTCCTGGGACCCCCTTTTCTCCCACTTCCTTTCCTCCGAGTGTTTTATCAACTACTGAGGTGGGAGGCATCTGAGCTGCAGGTGCTTTTCTACTTAGAGAGACAAGAAAATTCCATTTACTGCAGAATAACATGGTTGACTGCCCCCGGGGGAAAGGCACTCAACTTGTGGCATTCCTGTTCCCCCATGTCCCTGTTAGGACCCTGAGGTCTAGACTCTCTGTCTCCTGACTCCTGGGTTGTCCAGGTCATGGAGGCCATGGCACCCACCCACAGAGCACAGTACGTGCTAGTGAAGAGCACAGGACCAGAGGGAAGAGAAAGAATGGTGGGGGACAAGGGGGGAGACTTAAAAAAAAAAAAAAAGAAATGCATTCAAGCATGAGAATGTACTGGAGTTCATGCTGAGGACTCTGAAAGTACAATCAGACTCTAGAATCATCTAGAAGGGGCTAGGAATTGATTCGAACCAGTTCTTACCATCTGAGGTGAATGACCTCAGCCTTCCTCTTCCATTTTTAAAAAAGAGGGTCAGGTCTCATAGTTTGGGTATTAAATGGTACAACCAGTTGAGAACACTGGACTGTGTGCTAACAATTCCATTCCTAGCTACATTCACCTAAGAAAGGAAATCATATCCATAAAAGGGTTCGTGTAAGTCTCCCAGGCAGGGCTGATGTGGCTCAGTTGGTAGAGTCCTTGCCTAGCATGCATGAGGACCTGGGTTCAATCCCTACCACATGAACTCCAGCCTCACGGTGAGGCAAGAGGACCAGAAGCTCAAAGCCATCCTCAGCGATACAGAGAGTTGAAAGCCACCCTGTCACGTGTCACCCTGTCACATGCCACCCTGTCTCAAACAAATAAACAAAGATTTTCCTCTGCGATAGTTCCAAACAGCGTCTAAACTCCTCAAGAAGTGAATGGAGCTGTGATCTGTAGCATATCCACACAGAGGAATCGTAGTCTCTTCATGACATGAAGTCACTAATATATAGCCACAGACTTGTGGCTTAAAATGGCATACCTGTGTTCTCTTGGGGTTCTTGAGGTCAGAAGTCTGAGTAGGATTTCACCAGGCCACAGTGAAAACATCAGCACGTCTGAGTCCTCTGGAGGTTCTGGAGAAGCCCTTCCTTCCCTTGCCTCTCCAGTTACTCATGGCCTCCTGAAGCCAGGCTCTTCCACCTGCCTACTGTTCTCCCTAGAATCCCTCTGCTTCTCACATGCTTGGAGTTGTTCTTAAAATCCATATGTATAACCTAGGCAAACCTTCCCTTCCCAGGACCCTTAATGCAGCCATCCTGGCAAAGCTCCTCAACAAAGCATATCTGCAGGTTCCTAGAGTTAAAACCTGGACATCTTTGGAGTCCGGAGCTAACCTCAAGAGAATGCAAGCTAGGAGTAAAAAGGATTAAGCTACCACTGATGCCCTATAACAGCAGGTGACCCCAACACAAGTATGTGGAGCCAAAGAAGCCCATCTAAAAGAATGTCTCATGTCTGAAGTCAGGTATTCTAGTTGTCCCTCCACTTCAGACAGAGGCAGGAAGATCAAACGTTCGAAGCAAATCTGGACTAAACTGATAGGCCATTTTAAAAACAAAACAAACAGAAAAGCCCAGTACATATTTCTCCAATCCCCTTCATATGATACTCTAGAGGGTATAAAACGAATCTATACTGGTAGAATTTACCATAGGTGTTGCCTGGGACCAGGTGATTTTCTGGAGTAATAGAAATACTCTGTGTCTTGATTATCACAGTGTTGTGCACATTTGTTGAAATCAAATATATTGCACTGTGAATTTCATTGCATGTGAATTTTTCCTTTATGGAAAAGTAGTATTGAGGCCAATGAAAGTACTGAGGGAAAGGGAGGGACAAGAAAGAGGACGGAGAAGAAAGGAAGAAGAGAGAAAGATGGAGTGGAGGAAGAACAGGGGGAGGGGGAGGGGAAGGAGGCGGGGCAGGGGCAAGCAAAGCCCAGTGTAGTCCAGGGCACATTCATTTTCCTCTCTCATCAAAGAGAGGAGAGAGGCTTGAGACTTAACCTGCTAGAGAGTCAACTGTCCCCTGTTTTTTTGTGACATTCACAGCCCCCAAAGCCATTAGCCTGCCTTGGATAATTTACAAGATAAGGCACCCAATGAGAAACCCAAGACCTACTGAACACTTATCTCCAGAAGGAAGAAAATCTCCATGCGTTTTTGTATCAACTATTTCCACTTTAGTCACCCCTTCTGAATTTGTATGTGTTCTTGTGCATTTTCTGGGTAGATATGATCACAATATAAAGATGCTTTATCTTCTGTCTTTTTCATTAAGAAAACTCTTTCCAATTTGCTACAAAGTCTTCATAAACATTCCCCTTGGTTTCTGAATAATATTTGACTGAGATAACTGATTTACCATAATTTACTTTGCCCCTCCTTCC
Organism: Arvicanthis niloticus; assembly: GCF_011762505.2. Classification (NCBI taxonomy): domain Eukaryota; kingdom Metazoa; phylum Chordata; class Mammalia; order Rodentia; family Muridae; genus Arvicanthis; species Arvicanthis niloticus. The sequence goes on along the minus strand of NC_047669.1, from coordinate 73,380,456 downwards.
CCTCGGACATTTGATCTGTTTCCACCGTCAGTATGCCTCACCATGAGTTCTAGCTTCAGCTCTGTCAATATGATGTGAGAAAGCAAGCTCTGACCAAAAGCAGCTTGGGGGAAGAAAGGATTTATTTGCTTTGCATTTCCAGATCACAGTCCATCACTGAGAGAAATTGGGTAAAAACTCAAAGAAGAACTTGAAAGCAGGCTTGCTAGGTAGCTGACTGTCTTCCAGGTTCATGTTTACCTAATAAGAAAGGTATTTCTTATGCTCAGGACCAACTGCCTAGGGATTGGTGCCACCCACAGTGGTCTGGGCTCTCCTACATCACTTAACAATCAAGACAATTCTCTCACAGACACACCCACAGGTCAACCTGATCTGGGTGATCCCCCAAGTAGAGACTCCCTTCTCAGATGATTATGAACTGTATGGAGTTGACAGTTAAAGCTAGCTAGGAGAGCATGAGAAAACAGTAGAGTACCAACCATCTTCACACACACCTTTGCTCTTTCTTGAGTTATTTACAAATACTGCAATAAGTAATTAAGATGAAATGAAGGGTAGAGCCCAAAAAAAAAACCCATAGCATAAAATCCAAAGCCCAAAAGCTTCCTCAGAACCTTCTGGTCTACAGCCCCATTTGTATAAACAAGGAACCTGAGGCCAGGGTATGTTTAAAGTGGCTTTAAGTCCCTAACCCAAAAGCCAGACTCAGGGCTTCACCTGAGAGCAAGAGTCCTTAAGTCCAATAGAAGGAGCCCCACAAAAACCCTGTTTCAAAGGAGTACATTGTCCTGTGTTGCCTTGTTGGGAAGTTGGCTCTCCCAGGTTAATTGTAAGAAAGATAACCTAGATAAGAAAGAGTTGGTCAAGACAAGACAGGTGCATTAGCATAAGGTTACGTTCCAAGCCACCCTTCAGTATAACTGGAAAGAGAGTTACTTCCTCTGCAAAATGGAGGAACATACCTTTCTTTGCATCTGTGGGTCTGTATGCTTCAAGTGTGTGAGTTATGCTGAAAAAGTACTGGTTCTGATCTGCCTATCCTAACAGAAGGAGTCTCTCCATACGACATACAAGACAGACTGATCCAAACATAGTTTACCGTGTGCATTACATAGTTTACTGGCAGTGGATTCACCTTCCTGAGAGTGCTTACTGTAAGACTTGGGTGTTTAAATGTTCATCAGTGAGAGCATAAGGCATGGCCTAGTCTACGTAGTTTACATAGACTGGAAAGGGACAGGAGTCCTGCCTGCCACTTACCCTGTGCCTCTTATAGCCAGGAAATGAACTAACCATTTGTTTAGGGGTTTTGTTACTTTTTGTTACTGTTTCTATTTTTGTTTTACAATAGTGTCTTGTGCAGCCCAGACCCACTTCAAAACTTGCTACATTATTAAGGATAGCTTTGAACTCCTTTCTTTTATCTTTGCAGTGCTGAGAATACATTCATTGGTGTCCATGTATCTGTGTATCCAATCCAGTGTGGTTGGGAATAAAGACAACTACCTCCCACCACTCCTGAGTAGGCTACAGCAACTCCTGTGAAGGACACAAGCTTGTAGGTAAAGGCTCTATGTGAGTATTGATCAGTTGAGGGGTGAAACTTCATGTGAGGTTTACATGGTAAGGGTGTTAGGACTGTCGTCAGTCACGTCAGACTGATGTGTCAGTTGACATAGTGATATTTTGAACTGTTTCTTAGAGAAGGTAAATTTCTTGCAAAGATTTAGCCCCACCCTAACTCTGGGTCAAAAAGTCTCTTGATTCCTGTCCTAGTTTAATTTCTGTTGCTATGACAAATAACCTGACACACACACACCCCAAAAGGATTTATTTGGCCTAGTTCCAAATTATATTCTATTATTATTATTTCAGGGAAATCAAATCTGAGACTCAAGCAGCTTGTCACATCAATCCACACTCAAGAGCTTGCTGATCTCAGCTGACTTCCTCCCGTCTTCTACTGTTCAGAAATCTTGTTTAGGGGATGGTGCTGCCCACTGTGGGAAGGGTCTCTGAACATCCATTACCAGTTAAGACAATCTCCTGTGGACAAGCCTATGGGCCAACTTGATCTAGATAATTCCACATTAAGACTCTCTTCCAGGTTAGTTCCAGCTTGGAGCAAATTGGCAGTCAAAACTAACCAGCACAACTACAATTCCCTGGGGTTGGGGGTGGGGCATCAAACAAGGTGAAGTTTCTGAAACTCAGGCAAGAAACCAGATATTTTCCTATCTTTCTACCTAAAATAAAATGTCTAAGTGAAATAAGTAGTTGGAAAAAAAATGTGTTAAACTTGTGATTCCTGAATGAGTGGGGGAATCATCCAAAAATCAAAAATGGAACAACTGTGTGATCCAGAAATCTCATATTCCTGGGCATATATTCAAGAGACATGAGATCACTTTACAGAAGATATCTGTGCTCTTGCGTGACAAGATCTGATATAGCCAAGCTGTGGAATGAACCCAAATGTCTGTGGTCATCAACTTGACAGGTTCTGGATTCGCCTCCCTAGGAGACCAGCCTGAGACTATCTGGGAAGGATTGTGTAGATGAGATTAACTGAGGTAGAAAGAGACTTATGGGCAGCAGCATTTTATGGACCGGAGTCAGGAACAGAACAAAAAGGAGACGACGTTGACATGAAAGCATCCATTGCTCTCAGCTTCCTGACAGCCCATACACTGTGATCAGCTGCTTCAAGCTCCTGCAGCCAAGGTGCTTCTACCATGGTGAGCAGTACCCTCAGCTATGAGCCAAGATAAACCTTTCCTTCTTAAGTTGCTTTCTGCCAGAGTATTTTATCACAGCAATGGGAAAGAAATAACTAATACAACATCTATGGACAGATAAATGGATAAACACAACACTGACCACATGTGTATGTGAACATGTGTGTATACTTATGCGTGTCTGTAGAACATTGTTCAGGTTTTTAAAAGAAGGGATCCTGACATTTCCAACAACAAGGATGGACCTGGAGGTTCGCTCGTGCTAAGTGAGATAAGCCAGCCCAGAGAAGCAAATGAGTGATCTCACTTAGATGTGTCATCTGAGAAAGTTGAACTCAGAGAAGCAGGGAGTAGAATAGTAGTTCCTAGACTCTAATGGGGGTGAGGGGAAGGAGGAGACAGTGATGAGGAAACATTATCAGTAGGGACATTTCAGTCAAACATGAGAAACAGCTCCCGGAGCACTCCCAGCAAGGTGGCTGCCTAATGAAACTGTGTAATGAACTCTAAACTTGTTAAAGGAGCTGACCTCAGTATTCTCGCCCGCCACACACAAGAAACCATAACCACACGAGGTGACGAACGTGTTAACTAGCTTCTCTGAATCAACTGCACCTACTTGGCACGGCTCTGGATCTTCTCTTGCTTGAGAGAGCTGCCTGAACTCTGCCTCCTTGACCTCCTCAGCCCCGGTGCCTTCTCACCTGCGGCACTGTTTGCAGTGAAACTGAGGCTCCTTTCAACTGGGCCTCTTGTGACTTACTTGTTGCAAAATCTGTGGACACTTTACCTTCCTGGATTAGTTTCTTGGGGCTATGATAATAAATGACTCCAAACTAGGTGGCTGAAAACGGTCAAAAATTATTCTGGCACATTTTGGGGTTGGGGGCAGGGGTCGGGGGAAGAAGAGTTGCAGAAGTCTGAGCGCAGCCTGAAGGATGCAGCCACCTGCATGGGTCTAGACTATGACCTTTTCTCAGATGTTGCCAACCTCCTTGGCGATCCTAGGCTTCAGTCTCTGCCTGTCTCTTCACTTGGCTATTATATTTATTTCTAAAATCATATAGAGATAGAGATGATATAGATATAGAGATAGAGATATTATACACACATATATGCATGTCACCTTTTCACCTGAGCCCCAGTCCCAGTCCCAGCCCATGTATGAAGCTGTGTCCAACTTCTTATAAGAGCATAAGTCATCAGATAGGTTCATCATGGTCTCCTGTACACTTGGTTATATCTATAACAACCTTTTTCCAGTTAAGACCATACTCACAGGCAAGCAAGGGCAAGAGTTAGAACAGTCCTTTGGGAAAACAGCCTGAACTCACAGTTTTTTCACACTGAACTTACCCTGGCATGCCCCTTTCTTCTTGAGCTACCCTGGTCTTCCTCGATAGTTCTAAAATTTGCCTGTTTTCTTCCTTAGTCTTCCCTCGCTCTTTCTTATCTTTCTAGCAAAAGGTTTTGATGGGGTTTTCCCTGGGCATACCCTTTACTCAATGATCTGGACAGTTCCAAACCCCAAACCACCCAGTTGCGGTTGGGGTATCTCCCAAGAGTCCATGATGATTGGAGGCTTGGTTTCTAGGGGGGCAAGGAAAAAGCAGAAGGCATTTTAAGATGGCGGGAGGGGCTAGCAGAAGATCTTCGGGTTATTGTGGGGTATTCTCAAAGGGAAGTGAGCTCAGCCCCATCTGGCTCACTCGCTCAGCTTCTTGATGCCCTCATGATCTAGGCTCCACCAGCTGCCTCATGCCTCAAGATCTTCACCAGAACTGAGTCCACACCATGCCTTTGAACTGCCATGAATGTGATCTAGGAAGTCCTATGCTCTCTACTAAGTCGGCCGCCTCTGGCATTTCATTGAAGGAATACAGACATTGGTGCAAGAAGGCAGTAGAGTTTTCTGGAAAGCCACACATCCCTGTGGCTTTGATACAACAGGTGGGTGTAGGCTGACCCACCTGCGTTCTTGCTCACAAAACATTTAGTTACGTGATGGTTTATTTTGATTGTTAAGTTGATAGAGTTTAATATCACTGTAAGAGACAAATCTCTGGGTGCATCTCTAAGAGATTATCTAGGCTACTTAATGTAGATTAACTGAGGTGGGAAGACCTTCCTTGATCTTGTTCTGTTCTAATCATTGCGGTCGTAGCTTGAACAGAAGGAAAAAGGTAACTGAGTGGAAGTATCCATCACTTTGTCTTCTGACCATGGGTGAATGAGCAGCCCCACAGCTTCGGCCATGGCCCCTCCAGAGGGACTTCCCTCCAGAGGGACTTCCCTCCAAAGGGACTTCCCTCCAGCTGTGAGCTAGAGCAACCCTCCCTTCCTCCACTTTGGTCGGTTATTGTGTTTTAGGAATGAAGAAATGAATTAATACAGGATCAGTGGTCCACCTAAAACACTTGACATTCTTATCCCCATCCTGCCCCTTCTGCTAGCTCATGGAGGACACCATTACCCATGATGCTCCTTGAATCTGCTTCTGCTCTTCCTCTCCTCACAGAGCCTTCTCTCTTCCTCATTCTCCACTGCCAATCACTCTCAAGGACTGTCCACTCACCGGGACATGAACAGAACTTCCCCATTTGTGAAGAAACCAGGCCTCACTCTCCCTTCCATAGTTGGCTATTTGAACATCCTTATGACCCTCAGGATAAGAATCAAATTTGCCAACATGGCCTTTACGTCCCTTCACGATGCATGCAGCCTACTCACTCCGTCTCTCCATGTTCCACCCACGCGTTACCACCAAAGCCGTCCACTTACACTTTGACTCCTGACCCTTCTCTATGATAATCTCCCTTTAGAACCTTCCTTCCTGTCCTTCTGCTGATCAAACTTGCATTTCATACCAATTCATCTGACAGATATGTTGAGTGCCTTCTATCCTATACCAGGGAACACGGTGGCCACTGAGGGCACAGAAGGAAACGAAACAGACAGAGACAGAAAAGCTCTAACCTTCTGAGCTAATATTTTGGTTGAGGGAGACAAGCCCGATGTACAAACAAGACAACACGTAGAGAAAGCAGTACTGTATTCGAAGGAAAGGCAGGCTGCAGAGGAAGGTGGCACTGTATCCGTAAGGTGAACATGGGAGACCTCACTGAGCAGAAGTCACTAGAAAATTACACCTTCCAAGACATCTTGGGAGAATTTCCTGAGCCCAGGGTCAGAACAATCCTCATGAATTTTTATGGAGCCACCATCTGCCCTACTAGCCTTTAGCATGCAATGGAAGTAAATTCCCTGTTTGTCAGTATAAATTGTAAGTTTGGGGGGGGGGAAGGGAACCTGGTCTGTTTTTAAATATGTCCTGTTCCTTAGGGATGCTTACTATATGTTTGTTGAGCAAACACATCAATTGGCAACTTAGGTCATTTGTCATAGAAACCTGTTTGTTACCTATAGTGATGCACTTCATGAAGCACCTTCTCCTCCACTGTCCTGTTTGAGAAAGGCAAGATCATGGACCCCCAAGGCCCTCAATCAGGTTTGTCACTGATAGACTTTCGGCTCTGATTCTCACATCTCCACAAGCAGTAAGCTTTCCAGAGAGCTCTCCTGCCCTCCTTTGCCGATGTTGAAGCCACTACTGACCTGTGTGTGTGTGTGTGTGTGTGTGTGTGTGTGTGTGTGTGTGTGTTAGGTTTTCACTGCTCTATCCTGGGTCGCATGCAGAAAGTGCTTACCAACTGCTAAAGCTAACTCAAAAAACAAAACAAAACAAAACAAAACAACAACAACAAAAAAAAAACAAAGGTGAGGCCTTTTGGAATGCCTGATGCAGCCGCTTCACAGTTTGCCCGAGTTTTGAAGCTATTTTGCAGAGCATTTACTGTTCTCCAAGCACACATTTAGCTGATCCACTGAGAAGACCACGGAGCTGAGATCAATTGAATTACTTTCTTCCCTGGCTCTCCCAGCTGATGTCACCTCCTCGATATGTTAATTTTACAACGCGGGCTCCCTAAAAGCTGAGGGCAGGGACTAGTTAGCAGCCATAACTGAAATCTCCATCCACTGGTCGACCCACACGTGATAATTTGTCAGTCAGTTGAAACAAATGGAGCCAAGTATGAGAAAACTGAGGAACAAATGCTGCCTTGTGTGGTGCCGAGGACCCCGCCTGGTGCTGCAAGCTTTGGGAGGCTTGAGCCCCCGCTGTGCTCACTCCTGAGGTGACTGGCGGCAGGAGTATCTGGACAGAACTTGGTAGTTTTCCACTTTGGGCTCACGGGTTCTTATCCTCTTTGGCTCTTTGTCATTGGGTGCCATAAAAACCGCCCACTGCAGGGAACTAAACGCTTCTCATGCCACCCACCAGCCAAACGACATGTGAGGAGGGTTTGCGAGTTCACATACTCGGTCCCTTTGTTTTCTCGAGTTTCGGTCTCCATGAGCACCTCCAAGCAAGCGGAAGTGCTGCTCTGTGGCTTTTGTGTTGGTGGCTTCCTTCCGACCTCCACCCCGGGTTCTCAGGCAGGGAGAAACTTTAACCACGACAGCAAGGCAGAGTTAACCATTTGGATGAAGAGCGGTTTGTAGAATGGATGCACAAACAGCAAAAGCCAGTCTGGACACTATGGGCCCTTCGGTGCCTCTCCACACTGAATAGGAGAAACAAAGAATAAACACTCTTGTCTTTCTTAGGGGGAAGAAGTTTTCTCAGGGAGTTAGGAACTCCTGCATCTCACTACTGCTCCACATGATACGTGCATCCTGCATCCTGCTCCCATTTTACGGGCCCCTAGAAACGTCCATTTCCCTCTATTCTTCCAACTCAAAGAATGCAAATGCTTGGGCACCTTTAGGAGGCGGGGACTTTAATCATGACAATTACTCGCAATACAGAACAAAGAAAAGAAACATTTTCTGCGGTAGTTTTTCCTTCCTGTTTTTGAGAAATACAGAATTTTTCACTTAGAAATAAAAGCTAGACAATTTTTAAAAGATATACTCAACAAGATGAAAGACGGCAAGACAGACACCCTTGGAACCAAACTTCAGAGGAGGAAATGGCGCACTCCTGCTCCTAATTAGAGACATCTCTGGGTTGCTCCACGTGGGCCTGGCTACCTCACTCTATAGACCAAGCTGGTTACAAACTCACAGCCTCCTAAGTGCTGGGATTAAAGGCGGTGTGTCACCATAGGATCTAATAAAAGCAAAATGTTTTAGGTTATGTGTATATTTCCCAGAAAGGTATCCCCTTGGCCTCGGTGGTGTCACAAGCAAAAAAAAAAAAAAAAAAAAAAGTGAATAAAGAATTCCAGGAACTAACTTGCTTCCTAGTGGCTAACCCAGAGGGCTGTGCTGAACCATCCTTCCTGGTGATCATGGACCCAAGTGCAGGAAACTGTGTCTTTCCTCACCAGGCGGGGAGCAAGGGGTGTGACCAGAGCATGCTGTGGAGTTAGTGCTTGAGTCACACAGGAAGAGGGGCCTTTCCTAGTTCCTTGGAATGCTTTCAGCTTCTCTCTCGTGAGTTTCCTCAACTGTCAAGTGAGGCTATACGGAGCCAGCCCTCCACCTCCGAGGGATCTAAGTAACCATTGCTCGAAAGACTTTTGGTTTTGTTTGGGAAGTTGCATCAGTGACAGAGCCAGAGAGAAGCCTCAGTCAGTAAAAACATGGAGTGCTCTTGCTAGAGGGACAGAGTTCAGGTTCCAGCACCCACATTGGGTGGCTCACAACTTCATGTAATTCCAGCTCCAAAGGATCTGATGCCCTCTTCTGGCCTCTGCATTTACACACACACACACACACACACACACACATTGAATCTTTAAAAATCAACTTGCTGACCTGTATCTGGAGCTGAGGAGCTTGCTTTGCAAACCTGACAACCTGAGTTCAAGTCTTCAGGTTCCACAGAAGGCTGGCTGCAGTAGACGCACATCTGTAATCACTGTACCTGCATAGGAGGATGAAAGGTGAGACAGGAGAAGCCCTGGAGATTATCCTGCTTTATGTAGCACTGAACAATGACACACCCTACCTAAACAAGGTAGAAGATGAGGGCCACCACCTATACTGTCCTCTGATCTCCACTGTGTGACATGCGCACACCCACATCCATACACACACACCTAATTAATGCACACACTCCAAAAATTGCATCCATACTGAGCACGTACAAACTTTTTTTCTTGTTATTCTTCTCTAAACAGTATATAATACTATGACCATCCACATAGTTTTAGGTATTAAAAATAATGTAAAGACAATTTAAAATACATGGAGGGGTGTCTAGGTTACATGCAAATATGACTTTATTTTATACGAGGGACTTGCATATTCTTGGTCTTTGGTATCTGTGCTGTGGGGGTGGGGTGCTGAAACCCATCCACAGAAGACACTAATACAATCACCACAAGGTTATGAGGAACTTAAAAGAGAGTAAAATATTTGTGAGGCACATTTTCAGCCAAGTTAAAAGGCAACCACCACTATTACCACATGGAACATCTAGAAAAGCAGATGATAGCTGCACAGCCATGTTTTCCTCGAGTTCTCAAGATCATGAGGCTCAAGACCTTCAACAGGAATTCATGTTCATGTGGATGCCAGATGGTCACATCGTGATTCTCTGGGTACCAGGTCACATGGGAGCAGTTCTCAGGCTCAAGAAAAAGGTACTAGAAACTTGAGTTTCTCTCCCGGGGCCAGGAAGAGTCTGACATACACAGCACAGATTCGAAGTTAAAGCAATTTTCTAAATCAGGGGTTTTCTGACTCTTTATGTAGAAGTCCAGGTAGCAGCTATTTTAAACTTTGTGACTCATACCAGTCTCTGATGTGCTGCTCAACTGTGCTGCAATGTCGACCTCAAACATTTTATGAACTAGCAAGAACAGTTGTGTTCCAATAAAGCTTTATTTACAATACAGATAGGGGGCCAGATTTGGTCTGTGGTCTGTTCTTTGCTGAGTTTTTGATGTATTAAGCAACATATTCCAGAGGAACAGAACCAATAGTCTATGTGACTGTCGGTCCATCCACCCATTCATCTACCTATCTGTACATGCTCAGTTTACAAAGCTGATGGTTCTTTAGTTGCAGCCTGACACTGAAGGATCTGGAGCTTCCTGGGAACTGAGTCCATGTTGGAAAGCTGAAGAAGCTGAAGACTGATGGCAGCAGGGATGGTGGCAACAGCAACAGATACACCGGAAGTGAAGATGGTGCACCCGGAAGTAAAGGTGTTGCACCCGGAAGCGAAGGTGGGCAGAGCATAGTGCTTTTTTTTTTTTGGGGGGGGGGGGGTTCTTTTTTGTGTTTGGACCAGCCTTTAGAACGTCCTGCCCATTCTAAGATAGAGTCTTCCCCTGAGGTTAACCCTTTTTTGGAAATATGTCACAGACACACCAGGGATATGTCTCCTTGGTGATTATAAATCCCATGAATCTGAAACTCACAACCACCCATCGTACACGATGTCGATTACATTTGTTAGATAAACATATACTGATATTTCTGTGTGTGTGGCAGGCAGTATTCTAGCTGCCTGGGAACATAGCTACAAACAAAATAAAACCCTGATCATCACAAAGCTCCCACACTGCCGAATCGAATTGGAAACAATTTTAAAGAAAGTAATCATCTGGATGGCACTCAGCTAGAAGTTGGAATTGGCCAAAAACAAAGAGTTAGCTATTGTATGTGGCAACAAATAAGTTGTTGGTGACCTTGATGAGAACAGTTTCTATGTTACAAAAGGCACCAGAGCAGGGAGAGCCAGTGCAAGGACAGGGAGGGAGAAGGGGAAACGGTGAGGCCGAAGGGTTCAAGGCAGAAACACGGTGGTGAAGAGGCAGAAGGTGAAGCTGGTGGCAGTTTTAGGTTGCCAGGGCAGAAGGAATGATCGAGAAGAGAGAGAGAAGTGACATTTCAGAGAAGCAAAGGACATGGGTCCCAGGGTCCAGCAGAGACAATGCCCTCCACAAGGATCAGAAAAAGGAAGGAAGACAGATCAAAAGGGTTGCTGTGGGGGAATGAGACCATTTTCTTCTGAATGCTTCTGTTTCCTCACTAAACCCAGAAATGATGTCATCAACTGAGAATGAGGAGGGGACGTTCTGAGAAGAGGCGAGGTCATTTGAAATGGACATCTTGGGGACAGGAAAGTTTCGTAGTCTGGCCAGTCTAAGATAGGTTTTCCAGGTGAGATTCTGGTGTATCAGCTAATGCAGGTACCTCAGAGGCAAAAATCCAAAGCTTCCTGCACCCTCCACCCGTCTGTCTGGCTCCCCTCCCCAATAAGCATGTGTATGTCGTGTGGGTGGTTTTTCTACAGTGGTTAATAGGCCTCTAATAAGGGCTGGCAATCTAAAGTTGGCCCTGTGAAGATCCACTTGACTTTGAGTGGCCTTAATTGTGTGTGTGTGTGTGTGTGTGTGTGTGTGTGTGTGTGTGTGTGTGACAAAGAAGTTCCAGTTATATGATACTCAGTTTCTACGACAGCAGCTTTCAGTTCCTAAATGTGACTGTGCAACAGATGTCTATAGGGAAGGCTGGCCAGTGCTGTATTACCACATATCTAGTCTTTGGTGTGTGTCAGGTACTGTGCAGTTGGCACTGAGAGCATATTCCTTCAAGTTCTTCTTAAATAACAGTGGTTGGTATTCTTATTCACTCTATGTCACAGCTGAAGCATCTAAAGCCAAGACAGGCGAAACAATGGGTTCAAAACAAATAGCAAAATATATCACTGTGTTTTCAGAACTTGCAGCTCAGATCTTGGCTCTTAGCACAAACACAAAAGACCTCTGGTGAAATCAGATTTTGAGTTTGACTCAAGCAACAGAAACTCTTCGAGCACAGACTTCAGCAAATGAGGGGCTTTGTTTTTTTCTCATCTAAAGAAGTCTCATCAGGCAGCAGCCACAGGATGCCATTTGAACTGTATTTCTTCTAGTATCTATTTCCCACCTCACCTTCGCAGCCTTCCTGCTCACAGTCATCTCATGACTATAAAACAGTCTCTACTTCCAGCATGGAGTCAACAGTCTGGTTAGAAGAAAGCAAAGACAGGAGCCTGATATAGCTGTCTCCTTAGAGGTCTGCCAGAGTCTGACACATTCAGAGGCAGATGCTCACAGCTAACCACTGATCTGACCAAGGGTTTCCTAATGGAGAAGTTAGAGAAGAGACTGAAGGAGCAGAAAAGGTTTGTGGCCCCATGAGGAGAGCAACAATACCAACGAACCAGAACTCCTCAGGGTCTAAACCACCAGCCTGGGAGCACATAGGGAGGGACCCATGACTCCATTTGTATATGTAGGGGAGGATGGCCTTGTTGGGCATAAGTGAGAGAGGAGATCCTTGGTCCCATGAAGGATGAACACCGAGGGGGGGGGATTTGAGGGTGGGGAGGGGGAGTAGGGGGTAGGTGGGAGCACATCCTCATAGAAGCATGAGGAGGGGGATGGGATAGGAAATTCCTGGGTGGTGGTGGGGGAATAGGGTAAGGGGATAAAATCTGAAATGTAAATATAATATCCAATTTAAAAAAAAAAACTAAAAAAAAAAAAAGAAGAAGAAAGCAAAGGACAGACAATGGATGCCTGCTAACCCTTCCCTCCTCCCTCATACACTCCTGCATCCTTCCGTAATGCAACACTCCCCTCTCTTCTAACACACATTCCCCCTGACCCCTGAATAAACACCTCTCCTCCCTAACACACACTCCCACCTCCCTCCTCACACCCCTCCCTCTCTTAAGGAGCTTTCTTGGAAACCACATCCAGCAATACCTGCTTACCTCTCATTGGCCAGAACCACAAAGTCACATCTGGCTGTAAGGGAGCCCAGAACCAACTTCATAACCACTCTACAGAACATAACGTTATGTTACACTTCTATTGTGCTTCAGGCAACCCCTTAGCATCATCACTAAACTAATAGGCAGGTTTGAAGATTAGAAGAACCACTGGCCTGGGATATAGCTTCACGACAAACCCTCACCTAACACGCACCAGACCCTGAATTTAGTCTTCAGTATTACAAAGGAAAAATAAAGGGGAGAGGAGGGAGAAGCAGGAAGAGACTGAAGAGGAGCAGATAGGAAGGAGAGAAAGAAGGATAACATTAATTGGAACATTCTTAGGGGTCCGAAGTATAACGACACCACACAGAAATAAAGCCCCCATTGTCATCTGAAGAAAAACAGCCCCCCTTAGTGACAGATTTACCCCATTAGAGCAACGTTCAGTGCAGGGCCTCATCCTTCTGTGGCCCAAAGCATTTCCCAAGAGCCTGGGATTCCCAGTTCTGTTGGAACAGGGTGCCCCACCTCTCACCATAAAGGATAGAATTTACACTTTCATGGTTGTTAATTTGAATGGCAATTTAATTGGATTAAGGAAAACACAGGTATCAATGAGGTACAGTTTTGGGTGTATCTATAAGGATATTTCCAGACAGATTTGCTAAGGATGGAAGACCTAGGTCATCCTGGTGGGCTGGGGGCCAAGACAGCACAACAATGCAGGAAGGAGAGAGCCAGGTGAGCACCTGCTTCCATCCCTCTGCATCTTCATCTGGCCAGATGTGTGTAAGTAGCCCGATGTTCCGACCGCCATGCCTTTCCCCTTCCACACCACATTGTACTGGACTCTCATACTGTAAGACAAAGCAAAATCTTCCCTTAAGTCGCTTCCTACCAAGAATTTTGTCACAGCAGTGAGAAACATAAACACTGGAGTTGCTAATGGAACAAGACGTTCTGAGCCATTGCCCACACAAGTCCAAGGAGCCACCCAGTGTGCTACGGTGAAGACAGACTGTGAAACTTCAAGGGTGACCAGGTCTGACCTTTCCCTGGGGATAGGGCTCCTCTAGACTGTCTTCTCTTTGGTTGGTAATCCAAATGCCCAGACAGTGACCATTCATCAGGGAACAAGGACCTTACCTACTCCCATTTTTTTCTTTAGTGAGTTATTTGTTTAGAACAATTTTAGGTTTGCAGAAAGTCCAGAACAGGGGTCCCCATCTGTTCCCCATGTTTGACTTCATTATTCCTCTCCATTATTAACCCTTTGCATGGCTACGGAACCTGTGTTAGCATCAAAGAACCAACATTGATATTTTATTATGAAGTCTACAGCTTACATCAGAGCCCATTCTGGTGTTATATCTCCTGTGGTATCTGACAAATGTACAATGACATGTGTCCACTTTTGTGGTATCATATCACATGGACATGGTATGATATCATATGGACATGCCTATTCATCCTACCCTCTTTTCTCCTGATCCCCTGATAATCATTGATTTTTTTTCACTTTTATTTATCTTATTGCTTTATGTATATAAATATTTTGCCTGCACATATGTACATATGCCACATGTGTGCTTGGTGACTGGGGAGGTCATAAGAAGATGTTGGATCCTCTGGAACTGGAGTTACAAATGGTTGCGAGTTACCATGTGGGTGCTGGGAATCGAACCTGGGTCCACAGCAAAAACAAGTGCTCATAGCCACGGATCCATCTCTCCAGCTTCCACAGATCTTTATCACGTACCAATAGTTTTCTTTCCTGCAGAATATCTCATGGCTGGAGTACACAGTGCGTAGCCCTTTCCCGCTGGCTTCTTTGACTTAATGATGTATATTCATGGTCCCTCCATGTCCTTCTGTGACTTGACAGTCTTTGTTGTTATTGTTGCTTACCATTGAATAATATTACATGTACTATAGTTCATTTACCCAGTCATCTGTTGGAGACTGTTTTAGAAATGAGGAATAAAGTTATTCTAAACATTCATAAGCCAATTTATGCATTTTTTGGTCCATCTGGGCAAACATATAGTTGCATGCAGCTGGGTTCTGTGGGGAAACTTTATAAGAAGCTGTCAAACTGCCTTCCATTGTGGCAGATATTCCACATTCCAGTTGTTCCACATCCTAATGTCCCATGTTCCAGCTGTCCCATATTCCAGCTGTTGTTCCACATTCCAGTTGTTCCACATTACAGTTATTATATATTCTGAGTGTTCCATATTCTGGGTGTTGAATATTCCAGGTGTTCTCTATTCTGGGTGTTCCATATTCCAGTGTTCCATAGTCTAGTGTTCTATATTCTAGTGTTCCACATTCTGGGTGTTCCACATTCTGGGTGTTCCACATTCTGGGTGTGGGGCACTCTTGCTATGATTGAAACTGGAGAGAGGAAGCACAAGTTTGTGAACTGTGGATGCCAAGCCAAGTCTTCTCAAATTGGTTATTGTGAAAAGAGTTGAGAATGACAGCCCTGGACTGACAGACACCACTGTGCCTTGGCCACTGGACCCAAAATAGGTAGCAGAATCTGAAAGCTTTCCAATCTCTCTAAAGAAGATGATGTTCTTAGTTCTTAAGGACACCTGCACCATGACAATGCCTGCACAATGACAAGTCAGGGTGAGGAAAACCTCACAAGGCTTCACCCCTAGATAAAGAGCTGTAGGCATCTAAGAGATGGAGAATCTGTCTTCTTTAGGGATGAGCCCAGCCATAGGTTAGTTATCCAGGCCCCAGAGGTCAGACTTAAACATGTGGACATATGAGCAACCCTAAATAGAGTCAGCAGGGTGTGTGTGTGTGTGTGTGTGTGTGTGTGTGTGTGTGTGTGTGTGATGAATAACAACCAAACACCAGGTCACGACTTTGAGAGGGAGTAGGGGCATAGGAGGAATTGAATCAGGAGAGGAGCAGAAATGACGTAAATACAATATTCACATATGAAATTCTCAAAAAATATAAAAATAATAATATAAAAATAAAAATTTCACCTCGTCTTAACATTAGCAGTTTGCTCCACTCAAGTCTAACAGAAGACTGTTAACATTCTATACAACTCTTTCCAGTGTAGCTCTAGCAAAAACGTTCTTTCAGCAATAAACACCATTCTAGACCCACACATCATGTAAATCCTAGAAAACATGTTCTTTAAGGAGCAGGGACTCAGACTTCCCTAGGTACTAACAGGAGTGTGCGACTGCACAGAGCTGTGTATACACACACTGTAGCATAAACCAGTAAGTAATCAGGACACTGATCTTGTCACCCAGGACTGGTGTATAAAGTGGTTTGGGGGGTTTGCTTTGTGTGAAGGGATAAAGAAGGTGGCTCAGTCAACACAGTGCTCACTGTACAACCATGAAGATTTGAGTGTAATCCCCAGAACCCATGTGAAAAAGCCGGCACCATGGCATGTATTTATAAACCCAGCAATGGAGAGGCAGAGACAGAAAGATCCCTGGGGGTAATTGTCCAGCTAGCCAAGTTCCAGGCCAGCAGAGATCCTGTCTCAAAAAACAGGGTGGAAGGTATCCTGAGGAACAAAGAGGAAGTGGAAGCTGACATCTGACCTATACACACATACATGAACATATACATGCTCTCATGTACACACACACAGAGAGACACACACGAAACTGCCTTCAGTTTCATGTTTTATTTCTTTTTATGGCTTTGTTTCTTTTCTTTTTATCAACAGGTTGGAATAACACTCACTAGAGGACAAATTCTTCCCACCAAAGATTCACAGACACAACTTCTTAGGAATGCTGTTCTTGAGCAAAGAGCTCACAACTCCAAAGAGACAAGATAGCCATATCAAGAAACAGAGGTCCAGCACACTCCTTATCTTTCGTGGTTCAAGGTTTTCCTAAAGTGGGCACACAGTTAAACATGTTGCCATGCGCAACAGCTGTCTTAGAAGGGTTTTACTGCTGTGAACAGACACCATGATCAAGGCAACTCTCATAAAGAACAACATTTAGTTAGGGCTTGCATCCAGGCAGGCATGGTGCAGGAGGAGCTGAGAGTTCTACATCTTCATCTGAAGGCCACTAGAAGACTGGCTTCCAGGCAACTAGGACAAGGGTCTTAAAGCCCACACCCATAGTGACACACATTCTCCAACAAGGCCGCACCTCCTAATGGTGCCGCTCCCTGGGTCAATCATATACAAACCATCACACCAACAAAGAAATCCATCTTGTTCACTATCACAACTTGCTGAGATAACATATACGTTTTTTTATATCCAGTGGCTCATCAGGGGGGTGCTTTGGGGCTTGCTGAAAGCGTGATGATAACTCACATTGTTAAGTCTCGTACCTGTGTATTTGATGCAAATCTCCAGTGGAAATGGATTTCCTGGTTTCTGGTTGAGGGATGAGAGTTTCTCAACCATGTTTTATGAAATGCCAAATGAGACAGGGTCCAACCTGTGACCATAAGTATGTCTTTTACCTTAAAGCAAATGTTACATTGAATGTAATAAGTGTTGCAGGTTATACAGTAGTCAGAGTACCTGGTTAAGTGGAGGTTGGGAAGGGGGAGGTTGGTAGGACAAAAGCACCCCATCCCTGGTCTGTGCCCAAAGGTCCCTTGGTGCCTCTGCTCGTGTGATACTATTGGGGAAACACATGAAACCCCTCTTGCACTTTGACTTTGTGCCCTCATCAGAAAAGCATATTACTCTGCCTCTCCAACCAGGCTCCGGAAGAGATCCTTTAAGAGTTTTCCAAAGTGCAGCACCCTGCCCCGGGGCCCCAGCCAGAGGCATCTTCCTGCTTGGTGCCTGGACAAGGGTTGAAAGTCAGGGCCAAGTGTGGAATGGGTTTCTGGAAGCCAATACTGAAGTACTTGTGATTGAGGTCTGCCAAATCCTGTCCGGAATATCTAAGTTCCGTCCGAGGGCAATGCAGTAGTGTTTAATGAGAAAACACAGCTCTGAAAAGTGAGACGGCCGTGCACTGTTCGTATTCATGAAAACAGGCACAAATCCCCCAGAGGTACAGATGCCTGCTGTCATCAAAATTTCACCTCTTTCCTGAGGTTATTTAATATGAATGCTGCGGAAGCTGCTCCACACGGCCCGTCACGTGGCCATATCTGCCTGGCCACTCCCCCCTTTCTTCTTGTCCAGCCTGATGCTAGGCAATCGGGGTGGAGGGGCAGTCTTGGGGGTGGCAAATCAAACAAAACCTTTTATAAACAAGATTCTGGCTTAGGCTTGTCCAGCACAGTGGAAGTGGACAGGCATCTTATTTTGCTAAATGAAAAGGCCAGTTTGTGTCACTCCTGGACGATATGACCTCACTGCGAAGACACACTCTGAGAAAGAAAGGCTTCTTTGTCTGTCTTTTATATTGTCACTGGCAACCGGACTTGTAGAATCTGGGTAGTGACTGCCTGGCCTGCTTCGGTATGAGCCAACAAGTAAAACTCCCAAGTTGACCAATCCCAGACTGCAGTCAGCTCAGAAGTCTTCAACAGCAACATATGGAAAATTAGAGCGTGAGCTGAGCTATCTGGCCTGATGGCAGTGGTCCATCCCACTGGATCCTCCAGGAAGGGAACCACAGCTAACCTGCCAGTTTGGATCTTGAATATCCTCCAAAGTCCTGTGTGTCAAAGCTTTTGTTTCCAGCCTGTGGTTTCTACCAAGTAGTAGATCCTTGGTGAGGTGGAGCCTAGTGGGAAGAAATCAGGTTTGGAAATACATCCCACCGTAGTTCCATCACCACATACCCCCAGCATGCTGCACTGTCATGCCGTAGACCCAAAGAAACAGGTCAGGTAGCCAGTGTCAGAAACCATGAGCTGACAAACCCCTTTCTCAAACCTTTTGGGTTGAGACTCTCAGGTACTAATCCCAGAGGTTGTAAGGACCTCCTAGTCAGCACAGGACACCCCAAGACCAAATTCTCAGCACAATGGAGATTTATTGACCCCAGAGGGACAAAGGGCAGGAAATAAGAGACAAAGACAGGAGGTAGAGGAGAGGGAGAAGGGAAAGGAAGAAGGGAGAAGGAGAGAGAGGACATTTGCCCCAGAAAGACAAGAGACTGCCTCTGGATAGAGAGGAGACAGGTGTGGTGCATAGAAAAATTGTGGCTTATAACAAAAAGAGAGAAAATCCCATGTTAGGATAAGGTGTTTAATTTTTATTGGGCATGTTAATTAGGTAAGCTCAAGGGGGCTTTTGATCTCTGAACTTTAATATGATACCTTGACCTTGGTAGTCAGGCTCAGGAGGAGGAAGTGGCCAAATAAGGAAACAGACCGTGGTTGCTAGCTTTAAGGGAAGTGGGGAATGGCTCAGCCTACCAGAGCCATGTCTGCCATGCTCAGCCTGCTAAAGCCTGCTTTGGTGGGAACTTAAACGTATGATCCAAACTGCACAAATTCTATAGGCTGTGTTCTTATCTGTTTCTGGTGTTTGTTTATTTGTTTCTATTAAATATCTAACATTCTGGGGGGGGGGGGGAAAGGCTTCTGAGGAACCACAGGGAATCCCTCTGTGGTGATTAAGTTCATGAGATCACTGTGACTCAGCCAAGGGATGCCCAGGTGGTAAAACATTATTCCAGGATGTCTTTGAGAAGGTGCTTCCATTGAGGGGGGAGGAGGGAGAGAGAGAGGAGAAATAGAATCCTTGGGGCAGGTCCAGAAGATCCTTCTCAGCGTGGACAGTGTGGTCCAGTGTGCTAGGGGCCTGGATAAAAGACAGTGGCAGAGGAAAGGAAACACTGTACTCTCCTCCTCTTCTCTCTTGGACATTTGTGCTCCTCGTTCTCAAACCTTCAGACTCTGCGACTTATACCACCATCCTCCCCAGCACGTCTTGAAAGCCTCTAGATCTGGAGAAAAATTTCCCAGGTCCTCAGCTTGCAGGTAGATCAGAGTGCAAAACTTCATACTGTGTGAGCCAACATCCATCATATATAGACTAGAGATTATAGAGACCTAGCTAGAGAGAGACCATAAATTATAAATACATGTGTAGCTAAGAATGCAGATCTGGACCTTAATTATCTGGTAAAGGGTATAAATAAGAGGCTCTTTGGATGTCTCGGGGCCAGTGAGAGGCAGCCAGCTCTGTCCCAGCTAGTACTAGGAATTTGAAGTTCAGAGACCAAGTTCAGATTCTAACCCACCAACTTTCACACAGACATTTACGACTTGTAGACAATTAATTCAGTTTTCTTTTTGGTGTGGAGATTGAGCCCAGGCCCTTGAACATGTTTAGCAAATTCTCATTCCTGAGGGATTCCCCAACTGCCTGCCTCAGTCATGGCTAGCTAGCACTGTTGGTTTCTTTCCTCAGATTTCCACATCCCATTGGTAACAAGAAATGCCACAAGGTTATACTGCCTAGTGGGATGTCATTGATAGAAACCCAAAGCCAAACTTTTGGTGGTACCCATAGCAACTCGCAAGTCTCCCTGCAAGCTCACAAAAGGCTTTCAGACAACATCTTTCACCGGATCCTTATCTATGATGGACAGAGTAGAGATCATTGTGTTGTGTGAGAGATGAGGAAACTAAGGCTTAGAGATGAGTAACTGGGGCTTAATAGACAGTGCAACTGGTGATATGTTTGTGTTGACAGGGGGACCAGAGTTACATCTCCAGGATCCACATAAAAAAGTCAAGGATTCTGTTGCTTACCTGGAATCCTAGTGTTTGGGGAATGAGAACATGTAGATCCCTGGGATGCACTGGCCAAACCAGTCTATGCTAATCAGTAATCTCCAGGCCAACAGAGATACTATCTTAAACAGTAAGATGGATGGAACCTGTAGAATGACAGCTGGAGCTGTCCTCCAGGCCAAACATACACGTGTACACACATGCCTGCACATACAAGAACATGCACACATACATATGTATACCTACAAGAAAAATGATGGGAACAGCTGGAGCGGGTGGGCGGGGGATCACTCGGAATGCTTGAAGTCCTGGGCTCAGTCTCCACACCAAAAAGAAAACTGAATCCACTGTCTACAAGTCAAACGTCTGTGAGAAAGATTAGAATTAGAAAGATTAGGATTAGAAACCTGAACTTGGCAGGGCAGTGGTGTCACACACCTTTAATCCCAGCACTTGAGAGGCAGAGTCAGGTGGATTTCTGAGTTCGAGGCCAGCCTGTTCTACAGAGTGAGTTCCAGGACAGCCAGGGCTATACAGAGAAACCCTGTCTCAAAAAAAGAAAGAAAAGGAAAGAAAAGAGAAGAAAAAGAAACCTGAACTTGGTCTCTGAACTCCACATTTCTAGCTAGGAAAGAGCTGGCTGCCTCTCACTACCTTCAGGACACCCCTGGAAGGGGCTCTCATTTACATCTCATTTACATCCTTCACCAGATACATAATGACCAGATCTACATGCTGTACACTACGGTGCCTCAGAGCCTGATACAGCACCTGGTGTAGAACAGACATATAACTTCCCCCTAGTAAATCAAATCAACCCAGAGAAAAGAACCATACACACCAGATAGATACCCTCCTATCAAACTCCAAATAACTCTATACTGAGACCTTTTGGTAAAGCCAAAATCACGACACACACACACACACACACACACACACACACACACACACACACCACACAAAGTACCAAACAATCTTTGTCTTTGGTGTTCTCTTCTTCCCCAGCATGCATAAGAATATTGTAAGACCTTCTTCCAATCAAACAACCTTGGCTGTGGTTCTGCTTTGCTGCTTTATTCTACACTTTTGGATGGAAATTTACATCTCTAGGGAAATGTGGGGCCTGGATGTAAGTTCCATCTGATGCGGTACAGATGCCAACCTCTGCCCTTCTACCTACTCAAGGCCACCTGGCAGATCCCATGGACCACCCGGTGAGGATCAAGTGTTAATAACACAATTGACTTCACAGGATGCATGACGCTGGCCCTCCATGTTGCTAGCTGTGATGAGTTGAGTCATGCAGACCTGGGAGGGCATTAATCACCAGCAGTGTCATAGAATGGCTTGAAAACCCAGTGGAGATCCACCTTGTTCTCATCCTAACCTGGCACAACCTGCTGGGCTTCCTGGCTCTCTTTGATGCCCATCGATACTGACCTCTCTGCTGAAGGTCTCTGATAACCCTATGAGGCAGCCTGTCATGTGAGTAACTCTGCCAATGCCTGTGGAAACCCTGGAGGCATGGCAGTGGAGGGAGAAGGTGGGCATGGCCTGATGCTCCCTGACCTTGGCTGCTGCCTCTCCATCTTGCCACTGAAGAAAGACTTCGGAGCTTGTTGCGAGCCCTTACATCTGATGGGTGAATATTTCCCCACTCAGGGTCTCATAGCTGCCCTACAAGGGTAAAACTAGAACCCACCTGAGCCCCTTGCTATTTGTCAAAAGTGTCTTGATTTGTTATGTTTCTCCATGGATCCATCTTTCTGCATGATGCCAAAAAATGTCTAGGTATGTTTTGGTTGGAAGAGAAGAACAAGAAGGGTTTCGGCAAATGAAGGAATGACGTTAAGTCCGGTGAAAGATCCAGGATACACTCCTTGATATCCTTTGCTTCCTGGGCTCGAACTGTGCCCTTCCCCCATGCTGCCAACCTGTCCAGGTTGAACAGGCCAGAACATGCTGTTTACCACTAGAGACAAAGGACCTGGGAAGCTACCTGCACTGGAGACCTGAAGTCTTCCACAGGAGATGAGCTGAATGGATTGCCTGCTGAGCTAGCCTTGACACCTTCTGGACTGCTATCTCCTTGCCCAGCCCCTGGGTTGAACTGAGAAGAGACTCTGGAGGGTGGGGCTTTCCCTTTATATGTGAAAGCCAATTATTAAATTTGAGGCCTTGATCAGAGAACTTTGTCTTGGCCTCATCTCTTCCCGCTGTTGTTTCCCTGTTCTCAGCTTCTCTTTCAGGTGAACCCATTCAGCTGTTGCTGCAGGCGGCAACATCGAGCCTCAAAGGTCTGTGCACTACAGATAACAGAGTGACGGAAGGATAGTGTCCTGTAGAGTATAACTTCATGGTGGAAACAAGGGGACAGAAATCAATATGTTAGCTACCCCTCAGAGTCGCAAACGCTGGGGAAACATTAAAGGCTTTGGGACAGAGACTCGTACTTGGTTGGCAAAGCTGAGAGGAGCTCCTGTGGGGGAGAGATGACATATAAGCTGTGAGATGAATGAAGAGAAGAAAGGTTGGAGGAAGCTAGCAACAAGGGAAGGGTAAGGGGATGTTGTGCGAGCGTGTAAAGCTTGATGGATGGAGTGACTATTCCTGGTTGTCAACTTGACTAGATCTGGAATGAACTACAACCCAGAATTGAAGGGCTCACCTGTGATCCAGATCTTGAGGCTAGAAGACACAAGTTGGATCTTGACATGGAGGTCTTGTAGCGTAGTGGCCATGAAAAGCTTAGGCCCAGGCAAGGCAGCACATGCCTTTAATCCCAGGAGACAGAGGCAAGGAGATTTCTGAGTTCAAGATCAGTCTGGGACAAAACAAGTCCCAGACCCAGGCGTGGTGGTGCACACCTTTAATCTGGGCCACACCTTCTGGAGACCTACTTAAGGACATTGGGAGAAGGAAGGTTTGCTCTTCTTCACTGCTTGCATTACATTCCAACAGATGTACTTCTACAGAAGACTAGCTGAAACAACTGGCCTCGAGGGACTGAGCAACTGCTAGATTCTTGGACCTCCTATTCATTGCTGACCATTATTGGGGAGTTGGACAATAAATTCCCTCAATATAGAGACATTCCAAAAGTTCTGTGACTCTAGAGAACCCTGACTAATACAGTGGGAGCATCAGCCAGCACACACGGGATATGGACATATCTGTAAAGATGCTGAAGATGTCCCGCCCTGCTCCCTCCTGGAGCAAGCCCCGCCCCCCAAATGTCTCTGTTCTTCTCTCCCTGCTTTTCACCTTTCCACCTATTGCTTCCCAGCCTGAAATAAAGCATCCACGAACATCTGCCCTCTTCCCTGAGGCCCTTCACAGGGCTGGGCTGACTCAGAAGCCTCTGCCCTTGAACCTCTCTGATCCAGTTCTTTATCCAGGGCAGATATGCTGAAATGGCTACTCACCTCGATAGGACACCTTCTGATTAAAAAAAAAAAAAAAAAAAAAAAAAAAGGATTCCGTCTAAGTCCAGCTTAATGAACTGGGATGGTCACCATCAATTATCAGCTTGACAGAATCTAGAATTGTGAAGCATTATTGCAGTTATGTTCACTGGCATGGGGAGGGCCATCTTTACTGTGTGTAGGACCGCTGCCCGGGCAGGGGATCCTGGCTTGTACAAAACGGAGACAAGGAACTGAGTGTTGGTGTGTGTGCATGCCTTCTTCTCTGACTCTGAGTGTGGGTGTGATGCCATTGCTGCTTCCAGCTCCTGCTGTCCTAACCTCCCCACCTCCATGTTAAACTCTGCGAGAGAATAAGCCCCTTCTCCCCTAGGTTATTCTTGTCAACGCATGGTGTCACGACAGCAGGCAAAGAAATTAAATCAGAGAACCAAGGAGTTTGACAGGCTTTCTTACAGGAGCATAGGGGACTCTCAGGCAGCTACAACAGTGAAAAAACCCGCCCCAGTGTAGAGAGTCAGAGAAAGCAGAGTGAGTAGTCTTGAGTGGATGTACACTGTAGACATGAGTACAGTCATGACAAGGCCCAAGACCACAGACCCGTGGGTCTTTCCTTAGCTGGGTCAGTCTTCCCCACACCCACTCACTCTGCCCCCTCTACTTGCTTCCCCCTCCCTGCTTGCTCCAGGCCCTGGGTCAGTCTTGAAACTAGGGAAGTCTTCTTCCAAGCATGAGTGTTTACAGAAGTTTTTATCAATGTACAAAAGCATCCCTTCCTCCTCGAAGTTGTTTACAACCCAAGATAGCACACAGCATGCTCGGGTTACAGATTTCTGTGTTGGTGAGTTTGGCCCCATCTGAGCTCCACACTCTACCTGACCCCAGCTTTTCTGTAATAGCTTTTCTGCGTGTGGCCTTCTTCATTCCCTCAACATCTCCAGTCTGGGCTGCAAGACCAAAAAAAAAGGGTGGGGTGTGGGGAGGGGAAAAGGGATGTGGCACCCCAGCATGCATAAAAGCATCATCATCCATGTCCCAACCCTGCCTAACCTTCCACATGGCAGCACACCCCAAGACCACACGCAGCTAGAGTCCAATTGAGAATCCACTCTCCCTCCCCCAACGTCCTCTTTTCTGCAGGTAATGTTAAGAGGCCCTGTCCTATGAGGGTGATCACAGTTGCTCTAATGCAAGACAGCACGGTCATGCCATGCCCAGAACACACTCCAACTGTAACTGAACCTCTTTTTATAAGTGGTCTGAGTTTGATGCTTCATCATAGTGGCAAAAGTTGATACAGTATCATGTCTTGGTTCAACACTAACAGATATACCATTTACCCCTGGTTGGAGCAAGCTGGTGGAGTCCTCCCAGTTTACAGGGATTTGGGAAACTCAGAACTACCACCAAGGACTTCACCCATCTCCTGCCAACTCACACCAAGGATTGTGTAACGCAGCTTCAGTAATGTATGTTAGAAATAAAAACCCAGCCCCTCTGCTTTCACCAGACTTCCATTGGATGTATACACGAGTTACAGAAACACTCTACCAGCTGTCCAGTGAACCACAGAACCACCAGGGTAGTTCTTTTGAGAATGTTGTGTGGCTGTCCAGCCCAAGGACGTGGTTTCAATCAGCTGGGATGGGCGAAGGCAGTGTTTATTGTTTTATTTTTTAAGGATTCAGGCTGAAGTGATCCAAAGTCTTCATTTTAGCACCATGAATCCCTGGCTCGGTGAACAGGACTTGTCCTACTGAAATGTGCAGACCTTGTTTAAACACAGGTTCTGGAATGCATTTCTAATGAGTTCTCAGGGGAGGTCAGGACTGGACCTCAGACGATACCTGAAACAGCAGGTGTGATGGCTGTTAACTATATGCGTTGACCTGGGTGGGCTACAGCATGTCCAGATGTGTGCTCAGACACTGTTCTGGGTGGTTAGGGGGTGCAATCAGCATCTAGATTGGCAGGCTTTGAGCAAATCACACTACACCCTTCATGATGGGCCACGTCCAAATAGTTGGAGGCCTCACATCAGGAAAACAGAGTAACTTCCCATTACTGAGAGAGAATTTTCTAGCAGATTATGTTCAGATTTCTCATGTGTCATTGGGTCTTCCTGGTAAGACGGAAGATCAAACTCAAAGCAAACTGTTGACCCTTCTGGGATCCCTGGCTGTGCCTCCCTCTGCAGATTTCAGGTATGCCAGCTTCCGAGAGCATAGAAAGACAAACAAGTTTAAGTTCCATCTCTTTACAGGACCCTAACCAATGCAACAGGGTTGCTGAGTATGACACTGCTGTTCCAGTTCCTGCTAAGTTGTATGATTTATACAAACCATGATCCTCTCCATCAAATTCCAGTAACCAAAGGGAAACCTGTAGGCCCTAGATGAACAGATGGGCCTGTGGTGATAGTAAATGTGGCAGTGGGGGGTGGGGGTGGGACAATCTTGGGCACCAGCATGTGGAGCTGCATTGGAGAACAGAGTAGAAAAATCAGCTTGAACTCTGCTCCTTTCCCCCCCAGCCCACTGGGAGAAGAACATTCCTTCCCTTCAGAATTCTGCAGTAACGCCCCATAGGATTGGTGCAGCGGTAGAATCGAGAAATCCAGGATCCCCATTGCAGTGGTGCATTGAAAAGCATAAGAAGGGACTGAGCAGTTTCTGCATGGTCTGCCCAGCTTGGTGGGTGGCACCATGTATGTGCATGTCCCTATTACACCATCAGCATCAGCTAAGGGTGGGTGCTTCATCCTCAAAAGGTGCCGGTTGCTGAGACTAAACAGACACACCCTGTTGAGACTCACCCCCTTTCTTCTCCTTATTCAGTTGAGCCTGGCAATATAAAAGGAGAGTTGGGACAGAAATAAAAGAATGGGATTTTAGAACGAGACACAAAAAAGATGAGATTTGAGAACCCGTGAAGAAAGCACACGGGATTCTCAACATCCTATAGACATTGACAACGTATGGCTCAGTAGTGAAGAGTATGCACTGCTCTGCAGAGGACCTGAGTTCGGATCCCAGCATCCACTTTGGGTAGCTCACAACTGCCTGTAACTCCATTTCTGGGGGATCTGAGACACTCTCTTCTGGCCTCTGCTGGCACCTAAACACACACACACACACACACACACACACAAATAAAATGTTTACAAAAGAATGAAAGTAGAAGTAGCAGGCTCCAGACAAGAGGAATCACAGAACAGACAGAACATTTAAAAGGACATATAGAAATATATGAGGGACTCACTGGGATCATTCCCCCAGATACAGGTAACGACAGAAAGGATGCATAGACGGAGGAAGGGTGAGCAAGCAGGTGAGGGAGAGACGTATGCAGCCCCAAAGGCATTCCTACTACTTGGATTGAGAGATGACGAAGAGCCATTCTGAGTCACAGGAAAGAGAGTTACACCCCAGAGACAACAAAGCAGTTAGACAGACAGACAGACAGACAGCCTGGGTCGCAGGCTGAGGTTCATTCCAAGGCTTGTTCATGAATCGCTTCAGGGGAACAAAACAAAGGTATCAGACAAACAAAACAAATGCACTGTGTCCTTTAGTCCTAACACAGAATGAGTATCAGAGATCTGCACTCCGCAGTAGCCCCAGAATTAAAAGATCCTGACAAGAGTGGGGATGTGGAGCCTGCCTTGGTCTCACAGGAAAACCTTAAATCCACTGGTGGAGACTTTGAAGCGACTTTGAACTTGTCTGGAAGAGTTCAGCAAGTCAGTTCTGGAAGAGTGACCAGACAGATATGCAGTGCCTAATGAGGTCTCGTCTACCCCTCCCCTGAAGGAGAGCGGGGCAGAGGAATTAAGAGGAAGCAGCGGGTACCTTTGGGGAGGCGGGCATGCTTGTTGTGCCAAAACCATCTTTGTATTAAGATCAGATTGGAAGGGGGAAAACACCATTGTAAAAAAATAACTAGTTTCTGCAGGCGACGAGAAGACTGAGGGGCAGGCAGCAGGCTTGGGCATCAACACAAGTCACTGAAGGCGGCAACATGAGAAGACAGGAACTCAGAGAGAAAAACATCTTTGTGGAGATCTCTACAGAGTCTAAAGACTTGCCCGCCCGCTGTCCACTGCTGACGCCTTAGAGCTCCTGCAGAGAGGACCAACGTTCTGGGAAATCACATGGGAGGGAAAGCTTGGAGTTCTGGAAGTACAGACAGACATATGCAGTGGAAAAGTACCAGGGTTAAAGGTTGAATCGTGACTCCTTTCTATGTGGCCTGGTATGCTTCATCTATCTGGGGGGCGCAGGGGAGGCCGCAGGGAGAGGCTGGGGAGACATGAGCTCGGTGGTCTAAGGGCTGCTCAACAAAGACTCCACTGAGCCACGGAGAACGCTGCCATCTCCAAATTCCTTCCACAGCGTTTTCCTTTTTTCTTTCCTTTTCTTTCCTTTCCTTTCTTTTCTCTTCTTTTCTTTTCTTTTTTTTTTTTCTTTTTTTTTTTTTTTTTTTTTTTTTTTTTTTAACACACATTATACCATAAAGCTCTAGGCCAGCCTGGCCTCAGATTCACAGAGATCTGCCTGGTTATGCCTCCTGAGTGCTGGAGATCAAGATAGAAATTCTTTCTAAGCTCCATCTCCCACACTGAACAGTTGCAGCGATCCTACATCATGTCTAAGGAAAAACACAATCAGCTCCCCAGAGTCACACGGAGTCCAAAGCCAGCTCCCTTAGTCTTAAACAGGGTACTTGGGAACACAAGTGAGAGCCAACCAAGTCAGTGCTTCAGCCAAAGGAAGCATCCAGGTCCCCTCCTCAACTCTAGTGTTGGTATCAGGCTTGGAACCCAGTGACATCACATCTAGGTGACCCCCACAGCGTTGTCAAGGCAACTGCCATACATTCCCAGGATCCACCTGGCTACTTCACCTTTACCTGGGAGAAGCTACATTACCGCCCATATAAAATAGGCAGAACCCCCTGACCTCACTCTCTTCTTCCATCTTCTTCCCCCACCTTTGCCCTATCTCCTTGGAACCGTTTCGTCTGGAGTGGTATGTTCTAAGCTGCACGTGGACTTTCAACACCAGACATCTAATACTGGTGCGCTGGCCAGGAATAGAACCAGGGTCAACTGCTTGGAAGGCAGCTATGGTTGTCCAGGACAAACAGGAAAACCCGTCTCAGATTTTAGAATGCCTTACAAAGGCTTTGTTGCAGTATACTAATCTGGACCCTGAAAACCCAGAAGATAAGCAACTTCTGATGACCTACTTTTTTTCCCAGAGCTACCCCGACATAAAAGCTAAGCTTAGGCGATTGGAGAGGAGGCCCCTAACTCCACAGACAGAAGTCTTGGTGCTGGCCTTCAAGGTGTACCATGAGAGAGATGAGAAAGCCCCAAAACAGACATACCACATGCTAGCAAAGGCTATCTGACCAGCCTCAGCCGCTACCCCAGACTCCTGGTCTTTGAAGGCTCAGGGACCACCAGGCTCCTGCTATAAATGTGGTCAACATGGTCATTGGGCGAAGGCTTGCCCCAACCCCAGCAAGCCAAGGGGACTGTGTCCTAGGTGCCATCAGAAGGGACATTGGGGTGTTGATTGCCCTCATGTCGCCCAGAACAGAGGGACATCGCTCCCAGAAAACCCTTCAGCTGACCTTATAATAGGATTGTCTATGGAGGACTGACGGGGCCCGAGCTCTCTCGACCCGACCACCCCTATCACTAGCAGGAGCCCCGGGTAGATATTATGGTATAGGGAAGACCCATCTCGGAGTTTTGAGGACCCACCTCACCTTTGTGTTTTCCTATTGTCAGGGGTAAGAGGACAACCTTACCTTCCTCACCAGATCCCCCACTTAGTTGTACTTTTAGGGGTGTACCTCTCACCCATTCCTTTTTGGTAGTGCCTACAGGTCCTGTCCCCTTATTCGGAAGGGATATTTTAGCTAAGTTGGGAGCCTCTATTTCCTTTGCTCCCCCAATTCACCTAAACCCAAGCTCACCAGCAGTTCCTCTGCTCCTTCTTCTAGCCAGTCAACCTACTAACACTAACATGTTATTTCCCTTACCAGCTTCTCAGGTGGACCCCCGAGTTTGGGACGTCCAGAACCCCTCTGTTGCTAAATATCATTCTCCTGTTGTCATCCAGTTACTGGACTCTACCAGGTACATCACCCAAGCTCAATACCCTCTCTCCCTCCAGAGCCCAGGGGACTTAAGCCTATCGTTTTTGACCTCTTAAGGAAAAAACTCCTTCGCCCTACCTCTCCACCCTTTAACACCCCTATATTAGCAGTTAAGAAACCTAATGGTACCTATCGCCTGGTCCAAGACCTCAGATGCATTAATTCTGCAGTGGTTCCCCTCCATCCTGTTGTGGCTAATCCTTACACACTTCTTTCTACTATCCCCTCAGGGACTTCTCATTTCTCAGTCCTAGATCTCAGGGGTGCATTTTTTTTCTATCCCTCTAGACACCCAGTCACGGGACATATTTGCCTTTACCTGGACAGATCCTAACACCCACTTTTCTACCCAACTTACCTGGACTGTTCTACCTCAGGGATTCCAGGACAGCCCACACTTATTTGGCCAGGCCCTGGCTTCTGACCTGCTCTCTTTATCTCTCCCTAGATCTAAGGTTGTACTTTACGTAGATGATGTCCTCCTCTGTAGCCCCTCTCTAGAGATTAGCCAAGCTCACACCACTGTTCTTCTAAATTTCCTTTCCAGTTGGGGCTACAGGGTCTCACCTTCTGAAGTCCAACTGCCTACTCCTCAGGTCACCTACTTGGAACTAACAATTACCCCAACCCACAAGGCTATTACCTTATATAGAAAGAATCTAATTCAGTCTCTTAACTGTTCCTTCTACAAAGGTAGAGATTTTATCATTCCTAGGAATGTCTAGCTTTTTGCGTTCCTGGGTTCCTTCCTTTTCCCTACTTTCTTGACCCTTATATGAAGCAGCATTAGGCCCCACCCACAAACCTCTTCTCAAACCTGTTACTAAGCAATTTCAAAGGCTCCAACAGGCTCTCCTTAAGGCCCCTGCCTTACATCGCCTTGGTCTGACTCGTCCTTTTTCCCTCTACGTAACTGAAAAAGAGGGATTTGCCCTTGGAGTCTTAGGTCACCAACTGGGACCATCTTTTGCACCTGTAACATACTTGTCAAAAAGACTAGCTCTAACCATCCAGGGATGGGCACATTGTATTCGTACCTTAGCAGCTGCTGAACTCCTTATTCGAGAGTCAAAGAAACTAACCTTGGGATTGCCCATAACTGTTCTCTCTTCTCATAACCTGTCACAGCTCCTAAGTTATAAAGGCTTACAGACTCTACTTCCCTCCAGGGTTCTTTCTCTCCAGGTGGCTCTAATAGAAGACTCCACCCTCACCTTTCAATCATGCCCACCTATTAATATTTCCAATCTTCTTCCTGGACCTAGTACTAACTACTCCCTATCTCACTCCTGCACTGAAACTTTAGAGGAACTACTACCTCATCCTTCACACATACAGGAGGGCACATTGCCTCAGGTCATCTATACCTGGTATACATATAGAAGCTCCTTTCTACATGAAGGGGCCAGGAAAGCTGGCTATGCCATAGTGTCAGACACCAAGGTGTTGGAGGCACAGGCCCTTCCTGCTCATACCACCAACCAACAGGCTGAACTAATAGCCCTTACTTGTGCCTTCCAGCTGGCACAGGGACAATCCCTTAACATCTACACAGATTCCAAATATGCTTTCCATATCCTCCTGTCCCACGCTGCCATCTGGAAGAAGCGCGGGTTACTTATCACAAAAGGAGGATCAGTAACTAATACAAACCAAATTATGGCCATGCTAAAGGCCTCCCATCTCCCCACAGCTATTGGGATTGTCCACTGCAGATCCCACAGGACGGATGACTCCACTGTCTCCAAGGAAAACGACTGAGCTGATGAGGCAGCTAGAGCTGCGGCCCTTAGGGGTCTAGACTCATCTCACCCTCCCCAGGACATTCTTACACTGCAACCCACATCCCCATCTACACCCCCTGACACTTGTCAAACTCTGTCCTATCTTCACCAACTCTCTCATCCTAACAGCCAAGCGTTGTCTTATTTTGTTAAGACCCACCTACAGCCCACTCCTGAGGACTTAAGTTTCTTAAAATCTATCACTGCTTCTTGCAAAATCTGTCAGATGTCAGATCCCAACTCAAGGTATCGCAGCACCCCTTTTCCTACCCATCAGGCTAGAGGTTCCCTTCCTAGAACTGACTGGCAACTTGATTTTACCCACATGCTCTCTGTCAAACGTGCCAAATACCTCCTGGTCTTGGTGGACACCTTATCAGGCTGTATAGAGGCTTTTCCCACAACTAACAAAAGGGCTCAGACAGTCTCTGATCTCCTCCTCCAAGAGATCATCCCCCGATTTGGTGTCCCAACCTCCCTTCAGTCAGACAATGGTCCTGAATTTACTTCCCAGATTTCTCAAATTCTATCTAAGGCCCTAGACATCCCCTGGCATTTTCACATTCCCTACCACCCTCAATCCTCAGGTAAGGTAGAAAGAACTAACTGCTCTTTAAAGACCACTCTTGTCAAGCTGTCACAAGAACTTCATCTTGACTGGGTAAAACTCTTACCTCTGGCTCTTTTCAGGCTATGAGCTCTCCCCAAGTTGCCTCTCCTCATCTCGCCTTTTGAACTCATGTATGGATGTCCAGTCCTAACTCCTGGTCTTTCACCTAAATGCTCTCCCCTCCCAGACCATCTACTCACCCCATTACTTTGCCACCTCCATTCTCTCTTGTGGAACTTTACAGACCACCATCTTCCTTGATCACACACTGTCTCTTGTCCACTGCCTGCCAACATTGGAGACCAAGTCCTTCTCTCCCCTCCAGATCATCGGCCCTCACCTCTCTCTCCCAAATGGCAGGGCCCTTTTAAGGTAATTCTTGTGACCCCTACAGCTGCTAAACTTGAGCGACTCCCTCATTGGGTCCACTTGTCTCACCTCAAACCTTTCATCCCTCCACCTAAAATCGACTCTTTATAGACATCGACCCTAACAGAACTGTGCTCTGTTAAGCTCCAGAGGACTTCGAAATCACCCACCTTGTCCTCAATCCCAAAAAATGAGACTCCAACAGCCGAGCTAGACCTCACTGGACTAGACATGGGTTCTCGCCCTCCCCCTGCTGCTTGTTTCTATCCAGGTCAGCCCTGACATCTGGAGGTTCAAGGTTCAAGAGACGCCCACAGATAACAGTCTTTCCAAACAGGGTCAGGGAACTGCTCCATAGCTGGATGCCAAGAACCAATCCAAATTGCTATCATCCCTGTATCTGTTATCTTATCTAAATATTATGTTCTCTATACTTGCTTTCTCTTTGACCAGATAGAAGATTACTGTAGAAACTGGCCAGATGATTATGGGGGCTGCCCATATTGGTCTTGTCAGATACATATGCTAGGATCACGGACCCACCATTTCTTCTACCAATACTGCAAAACACTTTTTTTCTACGTATACAAGACCTGCGGGATTCTAGCTGCGATGCTTCAGAACTGACAGGGACCTGATGTCCTGACAGCTAAAGAAGATGGTCTTTGCCAGTTCCTCTAAGAAGAATGCCGTTTTTAGGGAACTTCCTGTTACAGGATTACCAGCCGCTATCTACAGAGAAACCTGATGCACACATTTATTGTGTACCCCGATGGTGAAAGCCAGCTACTCCCCACAATGGACTACGCCTCTACACAGCAGGAAGTAGTTTAAGAGACACTGCGCCCTGACTCCCCTTTCACCATCGGCTTCCCCTCCCACTTTTTTCTCCTCTTTATAATAAGAAAAAGGGAGGTATGTTGGTATCAGGCTCTGAAGGTATCTAGGCGACTCCCACATCGTTGCCAAGGCAACCACCATACATTCCCAGAATCCACCTGGCTACCTCACCTTTACCTGGGAGAAGCTACGTCACCACCCATATAAAACAGGCAGAACCCCCTGACCTCTTTCTCTTTCTCCATCTTCTTCCCCCACCTTTGCCCTATCTCCTGAATACCGCCCCCCCCCCCAAACGTTTGGTCTGGAGTGGTCTGTTCTAAGCTGTGCGTGGGCGTCTAACACCGGACATTTAACATCTAGGAAATGCTTTTGTGTTTCCACCATACACCTTGGTAAACAGCATATCCAGAGATGGCGCTAGGTGGAGCTGAAAATGTGCAGTTTTCAACCATTTCTTCAAGGAAATCTGATGCTGCCAAATTCAAGATGAAGGCTATAAGGTCTGAGAGACATTGTGGAAGTACAGGTTCACTGATTACAGGTAAAACCATCGCAAGAACAAACCAGACTACAGCAGCAGACACCTTTAATACCTGTGAAATACTTGGGAAATGGACTCAAGAGAATTTGGAGTTCAAGGTCATCTTTAGCTACATAGTGACTTCCAGGCCAGCCTGGACTACATGAGAATCTCCGTCTCTTTGTGTGTCTCTGTCCCTGCCTGACTCCCTCTGTCCTTCTCCCTCTCTCCCCACCTCCACCTTCTACTCTACCTTCCCATCCTGGAGAAACGGCTCAGCAGGTAAGAGCATGTTGTTCTTGTAGGACCCAGGTTCCGTTCCTAGTGCCCACGTGGCAGCTCACAACCATCTATAACTCCAACTCCAAGAGATCTGATGCCCTCTTCTGGCCTCTGTGAGCACTGCATGCGCATGGTACACTTAAATTCATAAATAAAATACCCAAACGTATAAAATAAAAATGTTTAAAAATACATAATACAGACAGATACACACACACACTTGTTTTGTCCTCTTCATATGTCTCTTGGGCCTCTCTGCTCCACTCCTTCAGCTCACCTGAGCATGGATGGGGTCCAGGTGACCAATCTGCAAAAGAGAAAGGGGGAACTGAACATGTTAAAGAAAGAAGCATAGCTGAAACCCTGCAAGCAAATCCTTTCTGTTTCTCTTTCCTCTACAGAGACTAGAAGTAATATCTTTAAAAGAGCAACTGCTAATAATTTCCCTGCTCGTTAAATTGATATTTAATCTGCTATTGTCAACCAGAATGGTTTGTGGACAGGGGCTCTCTGGTTCCTATAGTCCTCACTGCCTTACCGTTTGTTTGCTTTTTAAAGTATTCCATTTCACTTTTATGAGTGGAATGCAGGCTCTTGGCTTTATTGGCAAATCCAAAATCAATCCATTTAGAGGCCAGAACACTCTAGTCTAAGACTCTTGAAACCTGACACAGTATGGCCCTGAAAGAGGCCTCATTGTTCAGCTAATGGACATCCCTTGTGATGATCTGAAGGGGCACACACAGGTCATCAACCTCAAATGTAAATTTTAGTGAGCTACTTTCTGAACATGGCCCCTCTTGGAACTCAGACCGGATTAAAGCATGGCTCTGCCCAGCAATAAATCCCAGGGCACCTCCCCATTGACCCTGCCTCACCTCACCTCAGGGACCGCTCCCCATTGGCCCACCCTCACCTCATGACCGCTCCCCATTGGCCCTTCCTCACCTCAGGGACTGCTCCTCATTGGCCCTCCCTCACCTAGCAGCCACCTCCTACCTGCATCCCCTGCTCTGGATGTCTTCTCTTCCCTTTAGGCCTGAGCTTTCCCCTCCCCTGTGTCTTCTAGTGACTTTTCATTTGTCCTTCATGGATGACGTCAACACCCCCTTCTCTGTAAGCCTTAGACATCCCCTCTACCTGAGCGTATCTCTTCTTCCCCGGAGCCTGCCTGCCTCTAGCAGATCCGACACATGACCTACAATGTCTGCAACAGCCCGGACTTAAACCCCTCAGTGGAAGAGATGAGTCTTGGCTGTGTCTTTAGCCCAAGTCTCATATAAACTCCCCGAAGTAAGTGACCAGCAAATACTGAGGTAATGAATAGGTATGAGATTAAGGAAGTGGTTCTCCACATAACCTGTGCTTTATCTGACCTTCCCATCTCTCCAAATGTTCGTTGTTTTGCTCAGAAATCACATGCTACAATGACACCGTGAGACAAGGGCCATGTCCACTCTGCTCCATTGGGTCTTGCTCCCTAGACCATGCCTGGCAAACAGCAGGAGCACAGGCTTTTATATTTATTTTTGAATGCCAGAGAGACAGCACACTCATGGAGAAGAAAACAATTAGAAGCGTATGGCTGGAGCAGAGAAGCCTTTTAAAAGCACCTGTGTCTCGAGAATTCTGTCAGGATACAGATGTCAAAAGCTGGCTTGATGTCTGTGCTACAAAGGGAGAAGCTGGAAGGTCGGTCTAGCCAGACTGCGTCTGGGCTGGGAGTCATAGATGGCGGCCATGACAGCTAGGAACAGTTCTGAAGAAGGAAGGTAATGTATTTATTACTATTAATAATATTATTATTCTCTTGTCATGCAAAATGGGCTTGACATCCTAGGGTTACATATAAATAAACCGAGGTTCAGAAAGGTCATGATTCCCAGCTCTCAAAGCTGCCCTGACCCAAACCCACTGTATGATGCCCAATTTCATTCTCTTACTTTTTCTGCTCTTCTGAGGCCATTTCCAGCTCTGCTGTCTCCCTCCCTCGTAGTCCTGAAGAGGGACTTTGTGGTTATTTTAGCTGCCCCACATCTATGCTCTCTGTCCTCAGGGTCCATCTTATGGAGTATATTGTAGGTGGCAGAGCTCGGCGTCTCACTGAAGCCAAGGCCATGAGCTCAGCATGGCTTTCAGCCTCCCTTGTTACTACGGCTCTGCTCTGATTTCATTTCTGTTGCTGTGAGAAAACACCCTGGCCAGAAGCACCACAGGGGAGGAGAGGGTTTATTCAGCTTGTTCCTGGTCACAGTCCATTGTTGAGAAGTCAAGGCAAAAACCCAAGCAGCTAACTCATATCCTGTTTTCAGTGAGGAGAACAGAGAGATGAACTTACCCATGCTGCCTGCCTGCATGTGTTCAGCTGACTCTCCTCACTCACACAGTGAAGTGAGGCCACCCATGTTCAGAGTGGGTCTTCTCACCTCAGTTAACAGTCAAGACACTCTCCCACAGCCATGTCCACAAGTCTACTGTATCTAGGCAGTTTCTCAATCAAGACTGTCTTTCCAGATGGTTCTAGGTTAAAACTATCCAGCACAGGTTCTAACAACCTAGCCAATCAGATGTGGGATCCTGGATTCCAACTCGGTGGAATCTGCCCACGGTGAGAACTGGGATTACAAAAGGTCACTCCAGCTGAAGAAGCTGTGGCACCCACACTCAGAGGCAGAGTCATTGCCTAGAGTGGGTAGCTGATGGTCAGTTGTGATCTCTGAAAAAAAAAAAAAAAAAAAAAGCTGAGATACACCCAATGGCAAACATCTCAGTACAAAGAGTATTAGCGCCAGGTGCAGAGGAGGGCTGGCTACCGGTGACCACGGTGGGATAGAGGAGAGGCGGTCTTTTCAAGATGATCACCTCTTTTCAATGACTATCAGCTGGCTTGAGCTCCTCTAATGAAATACCACAGAGTTCAGGCTATCAGGGCGTGGGCTGAGTTGTATTCATCTAAGACCTCTCTCCATGGCTTGCGGACAGCTACCTGCTCAAGGTATCTTCACAAGACCTTTCCTCTGCACACACATCTCTGATGTCTCCCAATTTTCTTTTCCAAGCATGCCAGTTGAGTTGGATCAGGGCCAGCTAAACAATAATTTTAACTTAGCCACCTATTTACAAGCTCCTCGTCCAAGTACAGGTACATTCTGAGTTCCAAGAGACAACACTTCAATATATATGAGTTTAGAAGGGCATAGATCAAGCTGTGGAGGCACTGTGGGGGTGCTGGGAATTGAATTTGGGTCCTCTAGAAAAACAACAAATGCCCTTAACCACAGAGCCATCTCTCTATCCCTATAGATTAATCTGTAACAAGGCCAAATAATTTCACTCATGCCTGTCATGTCAAATGGGCTCACATTACTAAGACACTTACATTGCTACTTACTCTTCACACTAACATGTATTTAAAATGCTGAGTCAGCAGCAGGGGGCACATAGGTCTATAGACAAGACTCAGTACATAGCCTAGCTAAGCCCCTGCTAGACTAGGAGGCCCCAGACTGTTCACTTGGCCAAGATATTGATTCTAACACCAAACCAGCTCTTGGGAAATGGAGGCTCAGACAAGGGGAAGGTGCTTTCTCTAAGCCCTATGTCTTAGGGTTTTTATTGCTATGAAGAGATACCATGACCAAAACAACTCTTACAAAGGACAACATATAATTGGGGCTGGCTTACAGGTTCAGAGGTTCAGTCTGTTATCATGGTGGGAAACATGGCAGCATCCAGGAAGACATGGTGCTAGAGAAGGAACTGAGAGCTCTACATCCTGAGTTAAAGACAGACAGAAAGAGACTGACTCTTCCGCACTGGGCGGAGCTTGAGTACTAGGAACCCTCAAAGCCCAAGGGAGTGAGTTTCCTCTAACCTCAAGGACAGTAGCTGAACTATGAGAACTCTGATTTTGAGTAGATGAGGTAACACTGGTTACAGTGAGTGAGACACAGATGAAGATCTATTTCACCCATGCTAAGTGGAACTGTACAACTTTGGAATACCCTGCTCTCCATGCTGTGCATACACCTGCCTACCCACACTTGTTGCTGCACTCCTCACAATACCCTAGATGTGGGCTCAACAACAAATCACTGGGTAAAAGAAATGGGGTTCACTTATACAATGGAACACTATACAGCCAGAAAAATAATGGAATCCCATCATTTTGGACATCATAGATTAACCTGGAAGGCACTTTGTATTAACTAAGGTAAGTCAGACTCAGACAAACACCAAGGCCAGGATTCAATATCCAGTAACTGACACACACACATACACACACACACACACAGAAGAGAGAGAAATGGACCAAGAGAGACAGAGACAGACAGAGACTGACTTACAGCGTTTTCTAGAAGTACAGAAGAATGGTTCTCAGAGAGTTGAAAGGCAAAATGGAAGAGAATTAGGACTTGGTCAACAGGTAAACATCACACTCAGATGGGAAGAATAGTTCTGATGTTCTGCTGCCCAGTGGGGCGACTACAGTTAACATGTCCTGTGTAGCAAAATGTCTAGAAGGTGGGGTCTTTGAATGTTCTTACTACAGGGAAATCATCCAGTGTATGGTGTGGGAGCTACACTACCCACCCTAGTTTCATCACTGTGTAATAAATAACACCCACCAAGACATCAAACCATCCCCTTCACATGCATCCCACCATGACAGGTTGATCTAAAGCCTGTTCTCAGTCAAGGGCCCCTCAGGTGTAGCCACAGAATGCACATTAGTTCTTGGACAAGAGAATAAGAAGTCCTGAAGCCCTGACTCTCAACATGGCCACCTCTGAGGCTGGAAGGAGCCATAAACATGAACATGTCGGGGCCATGATACCCTGGGTAATTAGAAAGTCGTATTGTGACACCGTTATGCATTACGTGAGAGCCTGGGACTGGCTTGTCTTTAGCCTTCTGAAAGCTGAGCCCCTGACACGCTGCTCATGAGTCCTGGTCAAAAATATCTACTCCAGAGCCCAGATTCCATGATCCAACAAGGCAACGGGGCCCAGAAACAAGAGCATGGCCCCGTTGTTGGGGGTTGAACTGTCTGCCTTCCATCTCTATGTTGAAATTACGACTGCCAGGTACTCGGAGGGTGGTCTTATGTGCAGATAGTATCGGGCAGCTCTGTTGGCATGAAGGAATAGAATACACAGGAGGGAGTAACCTTTAACCCAGTGTGATGATGTCATTGCAGGGAAGGATTGGAAGACAGAGGCAGGCATACAAGGAAAACACCACACAAAGGTGAAGGCAGAGACAGTGACAATGCTCCCACGGGCCAAGGAGGTGCCTGCGGACAACAGAAGCCAGGGAATCACCTCAAAGCTCCTGCCAGCAGTTCAGCGCTGCTCTTCTCGGGTCAGGACTGTCCAGCAATGCTTCTCTGCAATTTCAGCCACTCTTCTTATGATGATGTGGCAGAACAGGACAATCCTTGGGAAGGACGTGTCCCACAGGTGTCTGCATGGTCCGTTAGGCGAGCCCTGGGAAATGCTTATCCAGGATGTTTTTCAGGGTATGGGCTTCTCATAGGACTGTCCTATGCAGTCTGCCCTGTGTCCTGTGGCTGGGAGTGGGGCTAGGACAGGACATTTAGCATGTGCATGAATGGTGTATGTATATGGTTATATGTGCACATATAAGGAACTGTGGCTTGTGGTATTGTGGTGTGGTAGGTGTTCAGATTTACTATGTGTGGAATTGAGTATATGTGTGATGTACACGCATGAGACATGTGCGATGTGGATATGTGGATGTACTGTGTGTGCTCGTATGTATGCACGTGTGTGTGTGTGTGTGTAAGTGTGGAGCATACAGTATATGTGATGTACATGCATGGCATGTTTGTTTAATATCTGTGTGTGGCTTGTGGGGTGGGGTGGGGCGTGTCAGAGCAGTGCATGCACGCTTTGGCTCTGGGGTGAGCCAAGGATGCTAAGAGACACGAGGCAGCAGTCCCCACAATCCACTTCTCCATTCCACCCCTCTCCACCTACCTCCCTAGCACACCACCTTCTCTGTTTATCACCCATCAGCCTTGAGCAAAGAGGGTGGGCTCCTCTCCACTTCCTCCTCCCCTTTTCTGCATCAGCCTTGGAAAGAGAGGTGAGTTGACAAAGTTCATAGCAAGCAGTTCAGCTCTGGACCACGTAGCAAAACGAACACCCATCCATAATGGCTGGGGCAGACGTTGGGAAACAAGACTCTCCCACATCCGCACCTCCCAAAAAGGCCAAACCAGAGCATTAGAGTTACCCTATCACAATGTTTGCCTCCTTGGGCTCCCCAGATGGCATTCTACAGACCTAAGCCCTCACCAGGCCTCCCCAGTTTCAGAACAGAATCTACATGATAATGAAGTGTACCTCTTTGGGGTCTGAGTGGGCACTAGAATGCATCCAGAGCCTTTGGAATTTTGAGCCCACAGTGTCTGGAAATAGGCCAAGTATCAGGCCTGGAGGCTTATTTTTAAATACACCAAGTCCAACCACAATGCTTAGACGAAGGCCTTGGAAATTATGCAGTCTCATGTGCCCCGCCAGTAGCTCATGAGCCTGCATATTTTGGGTCCTCCCTCTGTGAGTGGGGACTCCTTGAATGCAATGACTTAGTGACACTGGGCCAGGGACAATGTTGTTTTTTAAAACATTGTTTCCTGTAACAGTTTGGGGGGCAGGGGGGATGGAATGCATGTGGGCACTTAAACCCCTTGCTTCCAACATTCTCCAGTCAGAGGGGAACTTTCTCAGTGGCCACCAGTACTCTCTCAACCTCATCCTGAGGTGGGCACTCATCCCTGAAAGGCTGTGGGTCAGGCCTGGTGTTGTTTCCAGAACAGTGTGTTTCTCTGTCTGTGAGGAGCGGTGGCCCTGTGGCCATTCCAAATCACAAAAGCAAGAGCCAGCGCCCTCCATTCTGTCCCAGGTACAAAAATTCTGCCTCATGAGAGGGTGCCTAGGGCCACATTTAGACGTGCGCTCCACTAAAGATCTGGCAGTACGACTGTTCCAGAGACATTACCTCAAGTGAGAGAGAGAACGGAGGGGTTAAGACCACTTCCGGGCTTCCCTTTTTTTTCCCATCGCCCCAGAGGAACACTGAGATTAAATGATACTTGGCTAATTCACCCCAGTTGGCTGCTGCATATAGACAAATCACTGTAGATTATGAGGGAGAAGCATTCTGAGTTCATAGCCATGCATCTGAATACAAACTGGGATATCTTCTATTCCCCGTGAGACATGAGAACGAATGCTCTCTGTGGATCAAGTGACTGTAAGAGGCAGTCCAACGTGTGCCTAGGGGAAGAAAGGGCATAGACAGAGGAGAAAAGCACATTCAATGAGGGGACCCAGGAGACTGACAGAGCCAGTGCAGCAGAGCAAGCAGGCATGATGCAGGCTGGGAGCCAAAAAGGACCCTACCCACATCCCCAAAGGGAACTTCTCATACATCAGGGCTGGCTAAGAGGCATAAGGAAGAAGGACTTGATTCTGACGATGCTCAGAAACCATGGAAACTGTTTCCTGGACAGCAGGTCTGCCTCTGTGGCTTCTTAAGAACCAGTCAGCTGTATGCCATGTCCCCAGTAGTCAGCACAGCACTGATTCCTGTCTGAGTGAGTGTCCATGGAGACTCAGGCGGGGAGGTCTCAGAGGGGATCAGAATAAGGGAGCCACCAGCCACTGTGCCTCTCCAAGGGAAATCAGCTGCTCCAGGGCCAGCCCCGCAAGCCAGACACCGGAGGGTTCATTATCCAGCAAGCCCCTCATTCATTGCTGGCGAGGCTGCAAGATAGCGCAGCCACTGTGATCCATCAACACTACAGAAACAGATTTACCACGTGACCAGCAATTTTACCCTTAGGTACATACCCAGGAGGATGGAAAGCAGGTGTCCAAACAGTAATGTGCAGAGATGCAGCCACTGCAGCCCCTATCGCAATATCCAAAACACGCAAACAATCCAGATGTTTACTAACATGTGACGTCTTGTTAGTAAAAGCATAGTAAGGCTACAATGGAATATTATTCAACCCAAAAGAGAAGTGCTAGACCACCTCACCTTCTCTTCCTCACCCCAGTCACTGGGCATGCTCCTTCCTTGCTACCAACACACAGAGCCTTGAGACAGTCAGTCCTTTGCCAAAGGACCTAAATGTAGTAACCTGTAGACCTTGCATAGTGTTCCTGCACACAAACCCCTCTGCAGAAGATCAGGATGGAGCAAGGGGCATCCAGATGAGCATGCTAGAAGAAGCCAGAAAAGTGAGAAACCTTTCCCAACCAGGGCTGCATGTAATAAAACAGAGCAGGCATGAGAAACCCCTGGGCTCTCTGAATGTGGGGAAACATGGAGGCCACCCATGTACACGTAGGTGACCTATAGAGGATCGGGTTTCTCGCAGCTGAGAGCTCCGAGTCTTGGTCCTGTTCCATGTCTGCAGCTCACTCTCATTCTCAGAGGAGCGTTTTTCTCCTTTGATAGACAGGAGCAGGTGTATCACTATCCACGTGCATCTGATTCTGTGATCTGAGACGTCCAAGCAGGTGCGCTCTGGCCTCTGGTTGCAACTCTTAACACTGTCTGCCCCTTGACACTTCATCTCAGGCCCAAGCTCAGCATCCCTGGCTGAAACCTCTGTGCCAGCACACAGCTCCACTGTCTGTGGCTGAGTGAGCTGAGGGGTGATACCAGAGACACTGTGAGCATTATTTCCCTGGTCTGCCCAGAAGACCTGGTGCCCACAGACAGGAGTGCTTCAACGCTAGCACGATTTCAAAATTCAAACGCAAGCTCTCTCTTGTTTCTTTCAACCTCAGGTGAAGATTCTTCTGGTCTGGGACCCGGATACCCGGAGGGACCAGTGCCATCACTTGCTCGCTGGCTCGCTCTATGACCTTGGGGAAGATACATTCCTCTCTGCACCTTGGTTTGTTTTGTCTGTTTTATTTCCTTTGCTTTTCTCTCTAGTAAAAGTACTTAGTTTTGTGCCATGGGTCTCCTCAGACACGGACATTCTGTCAGCTTTGAAAAGTTGTAGACCATCCTCCCCTCAAAAATTTTGAGGGGTTAAATTCAGCCTCACTGGTGACTGATGGTATCTGTTTTCACTCTTCTTTGGCAGTACAGCATCAGGACCAAAGCCCCATCTCAGAGAAAAACCACAGCAACACACATCTTCTCAAAGCTGAACATCATAAGGCTAGAGAGGTGCTCAGCAGGTGAGAGCACTGGGCCGCTCTTCCGCAGGACCCAGCTTCAATTCCCAGCGCCCACATGGCAGCTCTCAGCTGTCTGTAACTCCAGTTCTAAGATATCTGGCACCCTTACACAGACATGCATGCAGGCAAAACACCAATGCACATAAAAATAAATAAGACTTTAAGTTGGCTGTTTAAAAAGAAAAAAATCTGAACATCATAGGGAGAAGATTCAAGGAAAGAGAAATTCGTTTGTTCTGAGAAAGAGACTTTTGACCCCCAGAGCAGCGCGCTGTTCACCTTCTCTTCATTCACCCTGACTGTGATTGTAAAATGTCACCCCTCCTCAGGCCTTGATGTC
This sequence comes from Arvicanthis niloticus, assembly GCF_011762505.2. NCBI lineage: Eukaryota > Metazoa > Chordata > Mammalia > Rodentia > Muridae > Arvicanthis > Arvicanthis niloticus. Next base: position 73,336,692 of record NC_047669.1, on the reverse strand, counting down.
ACTCTTCCTCAGGCATTCAGATGACAGAATCCTGGAGTTTTCTGTTCTACCAGTAAAAATGGAGTGACTGTCACCCTTAGGGAAGGGCCCTGAGAGCAGGACTGCGGCTGGCTGCTGAAGTGCAACAGAAAACAATACAGGACCCCCAGCACCACAGCCCCCCACACCACAGCCTCCTCAGCACCACAATCCGCCCCCAGAACCACAGCCTCCCAGCATCATTGTCATCCCCAGCACCATAGTCTTCCCCTCAGCACACAGTCCTCCCCCACAGCACCACAGTCTTCCCCCCAGTACCTCAGTCCTCCCCCCAGTACCACAGTCCTCCTGAAGCACCACAGTCTTCCCTCTCCAACACTACAGTTCCCCCCACCCCAGCACCACAGGCTTGGAGGCTGCTTTGTAGAGGGAGGGAATGAGGAGGACTCATTCCTCCCTCAGTGCTTGGCTGAAGGAAATTTACCAAGTGGAACCAAGGGCCTCAGAGGAGTTCATGTGCTTTTTCCAAAGAAGAGCCTGAAGGCACTTAAAACAAAAATAGATGCGGTGCAGGGGGGAGGGGGTGTTGGCTAATTTATAAAGAAAAAAACTGTGGCTTGCTCGCTTCAACTCAACCCTTACACCCCCACCTGTACACTCTGTTCCTCTCTTCCTGCAAGCCTGAGCGTGTCTGTCAGGGTGTAAGGCCAGTGAGCCCTCAAAAAGCTAATCTACACGAACAATCAAACAGTAAAAGTGAAGGCAGCAAGCTTGCCAGCAGGACAGAGACCATAGCATTTTGCCCTGTGATCTGAGTTCCCTCCTATGACACGGACAAGCAAAAGTGGAAAGAATTATTTACCCCAAATTTTAAAACTAGGAACCCCCAACCCTGCTCCCTCCCTCTCTCACTGGTGGGCAGACCAGATCTGTGTGAATGAACTTCTGAGAGCTCTTGGTAATGCCGCAGTGCTGTAGAGTGCTGAAGGACAGCAAGGCCAGAGAGAGAAAGCCATGGACCAGGTGACCGTTGACATGTTACGATGGTGAACCTGATGGTCGGGCTCCCTGGCCATGTCCGGAGACAACTGGAGCTGAAGAGATCCCAAAACAGGAGAAGCAGAAGAAGACGACGACGTGATGCTTCAAGTAAGAAGCAGCTTGTGAGAGCCCGGCTCACGGAGATTCCCAGCTATGGGTTACTATGCACAGACGAAATCAACCCTGCCCACTGTAGCCAAAGAAACGTTTAGGGAACTCAAAACTATAAAAAGCTCCATGCTGTTCATATAAGAACAAACTCAAAAATCTTCCAGATAAGAAAAGTGTCATAGCTAAAATTAAAGAGCAAATGGGTGGTTTTTACTACATACACATTGAGCACAACCAAAGAGAGAAATTGCCAAAAGTAAAGCAGATAAAAACAAAGATGCTGGGGGTGGGGAGCAGGAGAGAAGGGGTAGCCAACAGAGCGAGCGGACTTAGCCTAGGTGGAGTTGAATATCAGAAAAGAGAAAGATGCAGGAGAAAGGTTGATGTCTAACGGTGGAAAGAAGAAAGGGAACACCCAGAGCAACCTGAGTGAGAAAGAGATTTCCTTCAAAGATGTGCTCGGAAAATGGCCCACTGACTTCTGAAAACCAAGGCGGACTGAAAATGGTACTTTACACTTAAAACAAACAAACAAACCCTATGATGTGTTTATAAAAAAGAGAAAGAGAATATGTTCTATGGATGTATAGTCAGGTATGGGGGAAGGGGATGCCTCAGAGGTATCTCTTCCCCCTGAGGGACCAGCCACATGATGGTATAGTATAGAACAGAGTTTATTGTTTATTGGGGAGGGGGGCTAAGAGGGTAGTAGAGGCAGAGAAAGGCAGAGAGAGAGTAAAGAAGTAGAGGCCGTCCATGAACATGTGGAGAGAGGGGGAAGGGACGGGGGAAGGGATGAGCCCAAGAGGGCAAGAAAGGAACAAGAGATCAAGAGAGCAAGGGGGGGGGGGGCAAGCAGCCCCTTTTATAGTGGGTCAGACCTATCTGGCTGTTGCCAGGTAATCGTGGGTGGAGCTTACCGGGCTGTTGCCAGGTAACTGTGGGGTGGAGTTTAGACAGAATGCTAACACCCTAGCCCCTCTGTCTAGGAAAAACCCCCTACAAGGATGAAAGTCTGGTCCAATGAACGACAGTTCATTGGAGAAAATGGTTGCCGAGCTCAGCACAGTGACCTGAGTTAAATCCTCAGAGCCCTGTTTATTTGTTCGTTCATTCGTTTGTTTGTTTTATAAAGCCAGGAGTGGTGGCAGGCACTTGTAATCCCAGCAAGCCAGAACACACACACACACACACACACACACACACACACACACACACACACACACACACACCCCGAGGTGAAATACAGACACTTGGAACAAGAAAACCCCACCAAACCACAAGCGTTCTCCCCTAGCAGAAGAGAGCAGAGAAGGAAGTGGAGCATCGCAGGTAGAAAACTGAAAGTGCAAGATAGAGATGTGAGTTGAAGAAACGTTTGGTATCATCCTGTGTTCAGATGACTGAGTCAGAGCAGAATTGTGTTTTGCACCACCCGAGCCTAAGCTCCTGCGTCACAGGGGAAATGGGCTTCAAGGGGCAGTGAGCAAACCTCCAAGAGCTGAGCGGGATCACCTGCGACTGAGCACTGAGAAGCCCACGTGACCACCGACCAGAAAGGGCACGCCACGTCCAAGGAGACCCAGTAAAGCAAACCTGGATTGTAAATATGAAGGAGGGGCGGAGGCTCGGAGAACAATCTCCGTTGTGGGCGCTGGCTCACGTTGTTGCCTAGTGAACGCAGGTGAGAACACTCTGGGATGTGTTTGCTTACTGTGGCTTAATAGTCACCTAGTCTCCATAGCAACTGATGAAGAAAACCACACGGGAGACAATTCCTCACTGTGTTGTAAGTAGGACATGAGGTGGCCCCCATGATAGCCTATCGTGGTGTGGAGTGGAGGTGCGTTAGAGACAGCCCAGCTGCTGAGGTTGGACCGGAAGTCTGGAGCGAGGGATCAAGGATTGTTGAGACATTCAATTAATTTCCAGAGGAAGAGGAGAGGAGGAAGGGACAGAAAAGAGTCTTTGAAACAAAATAGGACAGAAGTGAGAAGACTGTCTTTTCAAAATTCCAACGTTAGACTTCTCAATTGAGCTTGCCTGTGAGAACCCCAAGTGGCATCTGGACTGCAGGAAGAGCTCAGAGGAGAGATTCCTGCTCTAGATATAAACCCTGGAGTCACTGGCACGTGATGCTAGTTCAAGACGCTGATGAGACTGGCTCACAAGGATGTGTGTAAACACTTTTTAAATATGCATAATTACAGAGATGAAAACCAAAGTCACGGTAATCTATCAAGTTAGTGTGGTAACTGGGGGTGTGGGGTGGACCTGGAACGGATTATACCAAGTAAGAGGACTCTGTCTCAAGACAAATGGGGCACATTCTCACATCCGGATCCCAAGATTTTTAAGTGGGTATAGACTATGAGACTAGGGAGGGGACATGAGAGGGAGCCAGATGTGTTGAGAAGGGAAGCGGGGAGTCTCATAAGACAGGAAACTGGAAATGAGATATTTGGTGTAGGAGGGCTCAAGGGAAGGAAGGAGGAAGGAAGAAAAGAGAAAAATAAACAATAAAACTAATTGTTTTTAAATGTCATAGTTAAACCTAACTCTTTGTAAGCTACCAAAAATATTTTAATTTTAAAAATGTATAGGCCTTATTTAAAATATATATATATGTAAGTAAGTGAGTTGGTTGGTTGGTTAGTTGGTTGGTTGCAGGATGATACTGAAGTAAGGAAAGGATGGCTCTGCCTATGATCCCCATAACCCGTCCCCCCTTCCTCCTCCTGACATTTCACAGTAGTGGCCAGGCCTCCAGACACCCACTGTCTCAGTGGTGGGCAAGTGATAAGTCTCTTCTGGCATTTGAGGATCTAAGGGACAAAGAAAAGACCTGGAGTCTTCTGAGATGACAGATTTAAGGGTTACCCAGCCTTCCTAGAATGAGAAAGCAGAGGACCCCAGAGATGCAGGGCCCTGCACCCCACCACAGGCCAGCTGCAAGGCAGAAACCTTGGGCTATCGGATGGCAGGGGCTTCACAGGCCTCTTTGCCTAGGGCTATAATTTGTCTCTGAAATGTCTTCTACAGGGTCAGGCTTTGAACCATCTGTCCCCAGCTTATGGTATTATTTTGGAGTTTGTGGAGCCTTTAGGAAGTGGGCCCTGGTTGGTGGAAGTAGATCCCTAGGGTGGGCTTTTAAAGGTTTCCAGAGAGTTCTCAGCATCCTGATTGGCCATAGTATGAATGAAGCTCCACCTCAGGCTATACCCCTGACTTCTCCACTGTAGGCTCTCCTCACATGCTTCTGTTGGGTATTTGGTCACAGCAGATCTCCAGTAAGTACCTCAGGAAAAGGCTTAGGTCCCAAAAGAGGAGAGCCAGGCACCAGGTGAAGCAGCCTTCCCCCCACTCCCACTTGGATATAGATGCAGTTGTCAGATTCTTAGACCAAGTATAGTGCCAGGAACCCATGGGCTGAGCTGAAACTCAAACTCCTCCAACAGGAGACTCATTCTTGGTGAACTGTGTGGACGGACAGCATTGGCCATCTGGGAGAACTCAGCGGAACCACACACAGGCCTTGGCATTTCAGTCTCCTGGGATGACTGTATACACCCAGGAGAAGCATGGGACCTAGGAGATGACATGGGAAAGGGGGGGACTCAAAGAAGGAGTCAAATCATTTAGAGAAGAAACCAAGCTGTATCCCTGGGATCTGTAAATTAACACATTCCTAGAAAAGATGTAAAAGTTTCAGAGATGGTGGAGGTTCTGCACAGAAGCACAGGAGCAGCCAGAAATGAAAACATACCATCTGTAAGTGCTCAGAACAACCATCAAAGGATGTAGAGCAGAGGAGAAGGAAGAGAAGAAGAGAGGGGGGATTAGAGGAGGTAGGAACATGCCTTTGTCTTCTCTTCCCACACAATATTGTAAATACCTGATTTAGACACAGCTCACACAAAAGAAAATCAATGCTTGCCACTGACACCAGGCCTGGGAGGTCCCCAACACACTAAATCTTTCCGAGTTGAACACACCACATCCCAGAAGGATGGCTCACCAGGCTACTATGTCTCTCAGTGACATGGATTTCCCACTTGGAGATGCTCGTCCACCCACATGGCCCTCAGGGTGAGGTCATGAGGATGAGATGGTCGTCTCCTGTCCTGCCTTTGTAGGTATCTTCTTGTGGCTTCTACCTTGCTCTCAGTCTTTAGAGTCATGCTTCGGCTGGGGTCAGTGGCACATGAGGCTACCTCAGTCTCTGAATATGCAAAGCTACATCAGCCATGGCTCTTCCATTATTAGCATGTCAATCAAGGCAGAAACCAGACTAGTGGGATGTCAGACCCCCTCCCTATTCCAGAGGTGACACCTACTGGCTTCTACTGTGGGTGTTTTCATAACTGTGACCTCTTCAGATCTTTTTTTTTTCTCCTTTAATACGAGAATCACTAACTCCTTCACAGATGAGTTTGCAGAAGGAATAATGACCTCCAAAGACATCCACCACCTGATCCCGTCAGCCTCAGCCTGTAGTCACCACCCTCTCTACCATGTCTCTTGTCAATGTGTGGTTTAGTCAAAGATCTTGAGATGTGGGTATTTTAGAAAATTATGTGGGATCTAAGTACAGCCACATGGTGTGTGTGTGTGTGTGTGTGTGTGTGTGTGTGTGTAGGCATGTAAATGAAATGCTATAATCCAAGGTACTGAGGCAGGAGGATTTCTTGGGCCCAGGAACTTGAGACCCGTTTGGGGAAAGCAGCTGGACCACGTATCAAAATTAAACAAAACACAGGATAATTTACAGGAAAGAAGGCAATGGAGCACGATGCCAGGCCACTGGCCTTGAGCATGGAAGAAGAAATCAACAACTGAGAAACTTAGCACCCATCACTGCAGAGATGCTCTTCCAGAACACCGAGCTCAGTGCCCAGCACCCATGTCTGGTGGCTCACACACCTGGAACTACAGCTCCAGGGCATCTGATCCCCTTCTTTGACTTCTCCAGGCATGAGCACAGACACACACACACACACACACACACACACACACACAAAGCAAAGTAAGTAACTTTCATTATTACACAGAATGCATCATTGTTGAGGTCCGCACTGTCCCACGTTTTGCGCCAAAATGTCCCAGCCCAAGCTGCCCCACACTTGGGGCCAAAATGTCCTGGACTTCTCTGCTGCTCCGGTCTGCGGGTCAGGGTCTAGCAAGAGAGAGAGTGGGGTAAGAAGGGGAAGAGATGCGAAGAATGGAGACAAACCAGAGTGTGTGGTCAAGTCTCGTTTACAGTCTCATATTGACTCTCCTTATTGTCTCTCCTATTGCAAGGAAGTCCTGGGTATTTATAAGCACAAGCAGAGGACCACAGCTGAAGACACTTTACCCCTGCACCATGCAGCTGGGCTGGAGATGGCTGTAAAGTTGATCCAGCCGCTAAAAGTTGATCTTTCTGCTAAAAGTCAGCTCCCAACACATCATCAGATAGAAGGCAAGGAATTGTTCTCCCTGGGATCTTCAGAGAGACTATAACTCAAGGAATACTTGATTTTTGAATCAACGAAATTGATTTGAACTTATGACCTCCAGAACGAAGGAAGAAGATATGTGTGCTGCCATAAGTCAACAAGTTTGTGGGAGTGTATTACAACAGAAGAGTAAACCAATAAAACGAGCAAACAGAGACATTTCATGACTTGCTTCAAGTTACCTGGCAAGTAAGTGTAGCCAGAATGCACCCCCACCATGTGACCCTAAGCCCATGTTTTCTTTTACAGATGCTGCTGCTTCTAAGTCTCCAGCAATTCTGGGTGTAACCAAGGGGAAATAGTGTGTGTGTGTGTGTGTGTGTGTGTGTGTGTGTGTGTGTGTGTCTGTGTTGAAGCACACCCATCCCTCCACCTCCCCATGACCCACTGCAGGTGCTTCTCAACTTAAATTTAATAGTTACCAGCAATTAGCAGTAACTTGGCTTAAATGTAGTTAACAGTTGTGTTACATCCTGACAAATGCATTGTGAGATTAAACACCACACATTGAAAATGCATTTGGTAGCCCCAAGCTATAGAGAGCATCAGAGCTCAGCACAGCCAATACCAGGAGCCACTGTCACTGCAGCTGCCCGTTGTCACAAGGGACACTTCTGCCACCTTACTGCCCTAGCATGGCTTGAAGCTATCAAATTCCAGCAGTTCCCTGGTGCCCATGGTGAGCTGACCCAGTGCAAGCCAAGGACCATCCGTAACTTTAAAGGTGTTGCTGAGCTCGAATTTTGTGAATTTGTTTTCAGTGCTCACTTTGTACCCGTCTCCATTTTGGAATATGAAATGTTCTGTCCGTTTTCTGACTTGACATGAAAGATGGAAAGAAAACAGAATTACTGTCCTCTGTGAGCCTTGTTAATATCAGAATGTCAATAGACTAGCTGGTCACAACTAGGGTTCAGGCCTTGAAAGCCAAGTTTGATGAAAGCACTTCCTGAAAGCAAGAAAGGGCTAGTGCCGTCTCTCACAGAAGCTGCTCTCTTTAGTAGAAGAGTCCACCATTGGGCCTTGCTCCCTGGTGCATGTTGAATTTTCTCCTTTATTTTCAGGGCTGGGAAAGAAAAAAAAAAGCATTTCCCTTTTATCTTTAGAGCCATGGTCATGGGACTGGACATGTAGCTTAGCAGTTGAGAACACTTAGCTGCTTACAGAGGACCAGCACCCATGTGGCAGCTCGCAATCATCTGCAACTTCAGTCCCAGAGAATCTGATGCCCTCCTCTGGTCGTTGGGGACACCAGGCACACTTGTGCTGCACATGCACACATGTAAGCAAAATATTCATGCACATTCAATAATAAAATGAATCCCCAAACATAGTTTAAAAGACAGTTCCTACTATAATTCAAACTGGCTCCACACTCATATTCTCCTGCCTCAGTCAAAAGTGTTGACATTTTAAGCGTGTGCCATCATACCCAGCCAGCCTCTCCTATGTTCTTACAGCCCTCGCTGAAAGGACATCTACCTCTGTCACTATAATAAAGTACCTAAGACAATCAACTCGAAAAGAAGGGAAGCTTTATGCCCTCATTGACTGGCTCCATGGTTTGGCGTGTGTGGCAAAATAGAACACCATGGAAAGAGCATGCATGGAGAAGGCTCACCTCATAAGACAAAGAAGTAAGAGAGAGGAAGAGATGTTCTTCCTCAAAGCATACTCCCTGTGCTGTCAGACCTCCCAAGGCTCCATGATTTTCCATAGTAACATGGTAACTTTAACACCTGGGCTTTTGATAGACATTCCAGATGCAAAGTGTTACACAAAGTATCTGCCCCTCTTATCATATCCTGGAGGGGAAATTTACCATAACATTGCTTCTGTCTGCTGTAGTGTGTGTGTGTGTGTGTGTGTGTGTGTCTGTGTGTGTGTCTGTGTCTGTGTCTGTGTGTGTGTGGGGTGTGCCTGTGTGTGTGTGTGTGTGTGCTTGTGTGTTTTCATGTATGCATGGGATGCATGTACAGGAGTATTTGTGCAGCTTGTGTGTAGGCCAGATGGCAGCATCATGTCTTTTTTTTCCTGATGGTTCTCCATCTTAAGTTTGAGTCTGTCTCTGACTGAATGGGCACTCACTCATTCAGGGAGGGTAACTGGCCAACTAACTAGCTCCAGAGAGAGACATTAGTCTCTGCCTCTCCCTCCTCCCCAGTGCTGGGATTACATGCCCTTCACCAAACTGCCATGTGCAGCTTATCCAGGGGAGCTGGGAGTCCAGAATCAGGTCCTTGAGTTTACACAGAAGGCACTTTCCCACCCGAGCCATCTCTCCCACCACCAATGCTTTCTTATATATGAAAATTCCGCTCTGGCCTGCTCTCTTGGATAGAAAAACTTGACTTCACCTATATGTCTACATTCAAATCCTCGTCTGGTTGGTAACTGCTTAGGTATAATGACTTCACACTACCAAGAGCTCACAATACATCTTACGTCACTGGATAAAAAGAGAAAAATAAGGCAGCCAGAATACAGCAGTGTTTCATTTAACAGACCCCAGGAAATGAGAGTTGGAATGTTCTTCGTGCACTTCCTCATCCTTCCAAGGCTCCACCCCCACATTCTGAAGTCCTCTTATCAGCTCTTATAAAAACAACAGAAGGAAAGGGGTGTTTTCTGAGCCTCAATCCCACTCCTAGCTCCCTAAGTCTAGTGGCTTCCTACATGTCTCTCCATGCTGGGCTTAAAAGCCACCAGCATTTGCATGGTCACCAACAATGTCCTTGTCTGGGCCCTCTGCCTGCTGCTCTTATAGGGCTAGGGGGTGACTCCCAGCCATTTTGTCATTAAGGTGGCTATCCCCTACTCCACCCTACCCCTGCAGCCAGGCCTGGCCACACCACTGCGTTGCTCAGCTCGCCAATGATGAGATGTGCTGGTGATAGCTTGGCTCCGGACTCACATCTTACCTTTGTGCCTGTTAAGTCCCCTCAGATGCTTACACACAGGTGTACACACAGGACAGAAAGGCAGAAGTCTAAGTCACATGGCAGAGAAGGGTGTCATCGGCTATAAACTCTGGTTGCCTGAGCAGGACAGCAGTGGCTCCGTGAAAGGAATATACTTGTTTTGTCAGTAACTCTATGATTAGGGAAGAAGTCCCCACAAGTCCCAGATGGGACCATTTGTCCTACATCCCTGGTCTCTCTTCCCAACCAGCACTAAGCATCAGACACCCTCATTCCGAGCCTTCTCTTCACCCTTGCCTCTGCCTCCAGCTTCCGTTCTGAAACCCTGATTGGATCTTAAGGAGCTGAAATGTAACATTAAATACAGCTACAACACCAAGGTCCTCAGGGGTGCGGCGAATAACCCGCTGGACCAATGACAGATCATTTAAGATGCCTTCACTCTTCTGTTATGTTCTTTTATGGGGAACTGGACTCAGCTTCTCTGCCAGAGCGGTGCACACCCTCAGCCACTGAGCTATTCTCCTGGCCTGTATTCTGCTAAGAAGGACTCAGTAAGTAATTACAGAGTCTCTGGGCTCGTTGGAGCTGAGAGTCCCCTGGCTGTCTCTGCCTTATGGAGTTCCCACTGCAGCTGGAAAGGCAAATCTGAGTATAGAAGTTGGGATGCAAATCGCACTGTAAATGGCGGCAGGAGGGTGGGGATGGGAGGGGGGAGTTGAAGCTAATCTAGAGAGCCTGCCACTGCCACTGCAACAAAAATAACAAGAAAGGAAGTGCAGGAAATGTGCCTGGAAAAAAATTGCATGGTGACCACACACAATAGTGACCAAGTTCGTTCCCCCACGTTCCAATGAAGCATGCATTCATTTTCACTGTGCAAGGCTGAAGTAGTAACTGCTGAGTGTACCGAACGTTTCCTGTAGATTAACACAGAGCTGGAAAGAGTTGATTAGCTTCGGCAGTGATTTGGGCTTTTAATCCAAGCCAGTCATTCATTAACCCTCAGGAAGTTCTTAGTGCCAAAGTCATTATTATTATTACATGCTAAACAACAAACCCCAAATGGGTGTATGGCTGCTTTTCTCTCCAGGATGCTCAAAGTATGAGTCAGGCAGGGAGCCTGAATCATTTCCTAAATTACCTTCTGCCTCTAGGGGACTTTGCCTTTGGACAATGGGCCTGCTGCTCAGGGAGCCTGGCAAATAGCCCCTCAGAGGGGTAATGATCACTTTTGCTTTTTCTGTCGGGTTCTGACTGGCTCCAGATGTTACCCTCAAATTTCTGCTCTTCTGTCTTACAGAGGTATAAGTTGTGCATCCCTAATCTGAAAATCTGTGACCCTCAAAAACTCAGAATTTCTATTTTGCTGTTTTAAATTATTACTGAAAACACTGTATAAAGTTTCCTTCAGGTACATATGAAACTTACATTATTTTGTATCTAGACCCAGGCCCCATATCCCAAGTTTCCTTTAAGCATATGCAAATATTCCAAAATATGAAGAAATCCAAAATCTTAAGACACTTTAGATACTCAATGTGGACATCTTATTGAATACATGGCTGGCTGGCTGAGAACTACATTTCCCAGACTGCTTTGCAGTAGGTGGTCATACCAATAGGTATAATTAGAAGAAGTGATGAGAATGACATCATAACTGGGCCCTAAAAGAAATGGTGATGTGATCACCCTTCATCCTGAAGTCCCATACAAACCTTCTACTGCTGACAGATGACAGGAAATGGTCAGTCTCATCAGGTACAGCAGCAGAAGGGCAGCATTGCATATGGCCATGAATGACTATGCTCTACACAGAAAAATCAGTGTCATGGTGTGCGCCACAGGCAGCTGTTTAAAAGCACCCTCTCCTTCCTAAGGAGAGAAGCAACCACTCCATCAGCATCTTTTGTTTCCTAGCTGGGTTCAGACAATACTATTGCACCCAGCTTTTATGTGGGTGCTGGGGATATGAACACAGGTCATCCTGTTTATATGGGAAGTGCTTAGTCCACTGAGCCATCTCCCCATTTTGCTTAATATCCTTTACATGTATGTATATAAATATGTATGTACATATACATATATACATATACATAAATACATGTATATACATGTATATACACATATGCATATGTATATTCAATATTGGCAGTTTCATATGTTCTAAACTTTCTGGGTACTCACTCCTGTCATTTTCAAATAGAACCAGAAAAGAATGTGAAGGCCAAGTATTTGGAGATGTCATCTCCTTATGTGTCCATATAATGTTGTGCAAATCTCATGACTAGGGTCTGGTCCTCTTTTACAGGATGCAGCAACTTCTGGTTTACTCAGCCACAGCCTCTAGCCTCCCCCCGTCCCCCAAGCCCAGGATGCCAACTGTGCACACCTATAAGAGCTTCTGGGTTTTTTGTTGTTGTTTTGTTTTGTTTTTCGAGACAGGGTTTCTCTGTGTAGCCCTGGCTGTCCTGGAACTCACTCTGTAGACCAGGCTGGCCTCAAACTCAGAAATCTACCTGCCTCTGCCTCCCAGTGCTGGGATTAAAGGCGTGTGCCACCACTGCCCGGCCCTATAAGAGCTTCTAATGTGTCTAAAGTGTTCTACTGTCCCCATGAGAACTGTCATCTTTGTTCAACAGAACCCATCCTCTGATTAGTAACTGTCTTTTCTTCTTTCCACAGATTCTATAAATCTGTGGAATATTAGTCAAATCCATTCTGAACAGTAAGATTTGCCTGATATTTCATAGATTTCTAGAATCTGTGGCCACAAGTTGAAACATTTTCCATTTCTGTACCTGGGCTCTGGTCTGATGTGTAGACAGGCCTACATGAGCTAGTTGTCTTCAAAGCCTGATGGCTCCAGCCCAACATGGGGTTCATCCTAGGCCTCCTGAGCTCTGTAAGTCCTTTGTGAAGAGTGGTCCTCATTCCTGCTGCTTTAAAATTCAACTCTAGCTGGGAGAGTTACACATGGAGGGGTCCACAGCCGTGTGGTGACTGGGAACAATGTTGCCAGTCCTGAGAGGGAAAAGGAGAGATGGGAAAGGTGGGAGGGGCTGCCTGTCAGCAGGAGCAGCCCTTAAATCCAGAACAGGACAATCCTGAAGGGAGACCACACCGGTACTACCCCTTCCTGGGCTATGGAGGGGTATGGGGAATTCCTGGCCTGCCTAAACTGTTTTTCAAGGTCCTGTCTAAAAACTAACAACAAAATAAAATCATCCCGGTTCCTATAGATATCACAGATATTTGATGATCCTCAACAACCATTTTGAATCTTATACCCATAGGCCCCTCCTCCAGACCACAGCCTGACATGCTACACAGGCTCACATGGACAGCATGCTAAACATGTTCACGTGTACAGCATGTTCCTGGTGTACCGTGCATGCTACACAGACTTCTGTGCACAGCATGCTACTTAGGCTCACATGGACAGTGCAGACACTGGCCCAACTCAGGGATCACCAACTGACCAACTGGCAGAAGCTGAAGATGGGGTACAGCTTAACCTTAGCTTCCAGTAGACCCCAACCTCTGCAGAAAGCAAACAGAACTGAAGCCAATGGCCATAAGTCCTGGGCTCATCCCCGTCTAGCCCTTGTCCCACAAAGTCATCTTTTTATGTATATAAGCAAAAAAGCTTGGATGCTAGATCACAGATGTCACTCTTGTACAAAGGACCAGCCATGCTCATATCATATCCAGTGCCTTCATTAATCTGCCAAACCCTTCTCCTCTGAGCTCAAACATTGCTCTCTCTAATGTTCACAAGTGTAAGGCATTTCCTTTGTTCTGTGAGTCGAAGTTGGTTGGCTCTCCTATCTCAGATTCTCCCATTTGGAGTATCCAGCATCACTAGAGAATGCCTCACCTGAAAACAGCAGACAGTGACTGATCGTTGAATGAGTGAAGCACACACTCCTTGCATTCACTTGAATGGCCAACAGCCATTTGTCTTGCATCTGTTCCACCATCATCATCCATTCTGTGAGTGACGTATCGAGTGTCCACGGTGTACCTGGCAGTCAGGACCAGCTACCTGCACAGTACAGTAACTGCAAAGGGGGAGACTTGTTCAAAGGTCACTGGGAATTGAGGACTCTGATGGTAAAGCATGTGGCAGCAGTGTCTTAGGAGTCAGGAAACAATGATAACAAAATAAATACTTATACCGTTAGAGACAGATGGGCAAAAAGAGATAGATGATAAGCAGTATTGAGTTCCCCACCCAAAATTGCTTCCAGGACCCCCTTTGGAAAGCTGCAGATGGTCAAGTTCCCCATATAGAATAACATGCTGTTTGCACATAACCCATCAACTTGCCTCTGTTACAATGTGTCTAGGTTGTTTGTACATAACCCACTTGTGTTTGTTACAATGTGTCTAGGTTGTTTGTACATAACTCACTTGCCTCTGTTACAATGTGTCTAGGTTGTTTGTACATAACCCACTTGTGTTTGTTACAATGTGTCTAGGTTTCTTCTGGTACCTCTTGCAATCTAAAGGCTATACAAACAGCTGTTCTATCCAACAGGGAATCAGAGAAACCCATGCATGTTTAGTACAGATACATAATTTCCTCTGAATGTTTTCAAATAATGGTTGGCCAAATCTGCAACTTTGAAACTCATGGGCACAGAGGACCAAGCCTAGGGTGTTACTTTTTAATTTATATAAGAAATACATACATGTAAATCAGAAAAAAATACAAAATGTTAGAGAGTGATGGCTCAGTGGGGCAGTTGGGGTAGTTGATGGAGAGATGGAGAAGGAGTAGAAGGGTGGGGTTTTGTATTTTAATTAGGATGATGGGGGAAACTTGATTGACAACTTGAAAGAGACAGGTGCAAGCTGAGCAGCTGTCTGAGAAAGTCACTCAGCTGGAACAGAGCTTGTAGTAACCAGGAGGATCCAAGTATGTGGAGGCAGACTGGAGAGCACGCTGGGCATTCCTATCATAGGGCCATGGCTAATGCAGATCCTGTGACTTCTGCTCCTCGTCACAACTAGCCCCTCCCAGCCTTTATGTTTCATAGAGCTCATTCCCAACCATGCAAGTGTCTACCACTCTCAACACCAAATCTCCCCAGTGCCCTTAGGGCCCTGGCTGCAGTTTGTAATGATGAATTTATTTGTTTGCAGAGCAAGTTGTTGGTTTGTTTTCCAGCCCGTCCTGATCTCTGGGCAATCTAACAGCAAAGGGCACGTATGTTTGACTGCTCTGTGTATTGCTCCCTGAGTGTTTAGCAAAGGGACACTTAACATCCAGGTAATCCTCACTACACCAATTCTGAATACCTGAATTTTTCTACTTACTGAAGGTGACTTATAATCCCCAAATCAATATTCGGGGTGCTTTCTCTGTCAGGTGTGGACATGTGTAAGCCTGGGAGGATAAAAGAATCACCAACAAACATTTTTTCAGTTGAGGTCAAACAGAGAAATACTCCTTATCTGTGTGCCTGTGGGGTGTGTGTGTGTGTGTGTGTGTGTGTGTGTGTGTGTATGTGTGTGTATGTGTGCATGTGTTGCTATGAATGGAACTGAATTCCAAGCACACATTAAGAAAGTCCTCTATCTGTAAGCTCTACCCCCGGCCTACCTTTTTTTCTTTTTTGTTGGTGATTTCTGTATATAATGCTGAAGGGCTATCTGGTATCACGAGCTTCTAAGTCCTGGAAGATATGCCTTAGGAAGAAAACGCCTTAGTGTTGTTAGCTGTGAGGTTAATGTTAACGAATAGAAAATACAAAGTAAATAGAAAACACAAAAACAAAATCATATTGAGAAAAGGTCTTGAGTAATTCAGGCTGGACTTGATATGCTAAACCGCCTTCATCTGGGATGAGAGATGTGCATCACATCTGGGCAAGACTAGTAGTCATCGAAGGAACAGATTTGTTCTCCAGAATGAGCTGTTATAAAGTGGCCAGCCCCTCTGTCCCCTTTATCTGTGTCCACTACTGCACCCCCCCTAACATCATCTGCATGATATACTACTTCACCAGATGCTAACAGTTGCAGCCACCTGGTTTTGACCTTCCCCACATCTGTCTTTATGAATTCCCCAGCCTCAAGTACTTAGTCATAGCAGTAGGAAGTGGTCTAAGACTCTAAGGCAAAGCTGTTCATTCTGCTGCCCCTTTACTCAAAACACCAGCCCAGAGACACGGTAGCTTTCCATTGACAGGAGGTGTCTTCTGCTAGTGATCCGTAAGACAGTGCTGACATCAACCATCTCCAGCAATTGTGGTTTAAACCCCAGAATAAGGGATCCTTTCACTTCCTGTTTGACAGCTCAGCCTCAGCTGGGAATTAGATGTAGCTCTCCCTGAACAGCTCAGTGGTAACGAATTGTAAGAAAGATGTCAGAGGCCAACCAAAACTTTCTAAGCTCCTGAGACACATCCCTCAGCTTGGACAGGCCATGGCTCAAACGCCTAGTCTTAAACACCAACAAAGTCCTACCCAAAGTTTCTGCCAACCTTGTTGGCTACTCCAGGAAGAACTGAGTATCAAGAGATAATCTTAAGAAAGACAAGTTCCTCCCCCACCCCACCTCTCTGCTTCCTTTGTGAAAATGAAACGTAACCTCTGCTTCCGGATTCCCATGCCTTCTTCCATGATGAAGTCTGTCCCCCTGGAAATGTAAGCCAAAATCTAACTGAAACAAAAACCTTATTTCTTTAAAACAAGGAAAGGGAGGGAGGGAGGGGGGAAGAGAGGGAGGGAGAGAGGGAGAACAACAGATCTCATAATGGACCAGGAAGAAAGGCCGCTGGGCCAGGAATCTGAAGAAGAGCTTGTAACCCAGTTCTCTTTCCAGGACAACTTGTGTAGACTCTGCTTACCAGTATGGAAGGTGCCCTGCTTCTCTGGGGAAAATGGAGGCTTAGACCTCCTGGGCCAGCTGAGACCTTAAATACCCAAGATGGCTGGTCTTGTGTGTCAACTTGACACACTTGAGGAGAGGAGACTTCACCCAGGAGCTGCAGCTGTCTTTGAGTGCCCCTGCCCCTACAAATATGCCCAGTAAACCCACTGGGTCGCCACGCTGGACTTGGGTGGACTCACCTTAGTCTGCCAGGGCCCTATCTGTGGTGGTGAATAGACATTTGTTTGTGCCTTCCCAGGAAAGTCACAGAATGCAGTAACTTGTAGAAATGCCAGAGTGAACTGGGAAGGAGAGAAGATTTGGGTCTCCTCTAAAGCTGACTCCTTCCCGTCTGCCACATTGCTCCCTCTGGCCCTTTACCAGCTCACTGTGACTGCTGCCTATTGACGGTAAATAAAAGGCACAGACAGACCTTGGCCTGATGGAGACCCACCCCCAAAATAAGCATTTCTGGAGCACAATTACCACATTGAAAAGCCTTGTAAAGAGCGGTCTCCAACCATAACCATGGGGCCCTCTCACCTCTAGAAATAGATGTCCTCCTGTCCACACATCCCTATGTACAAACAATAACTCCATCACCAGAAGACCACAGCACAAAGAGGAAGGGGGAGGAAGGAAGGAGGGAGTGGAGAGAGAGAGAGAGAGAGAGAGAGAGAGAGAGAGAGAGAGAGAGAGAGAGAGAACAAGGCGTAAATAAGATGCTGTGTGGGCAGACAGGAAAAATGATTAAACGGCAGAAGACACGAGGATGCATTTGACACAATGGCTTTTAAATCGCACCTACACACGGCTAACATGAAGTACATTCACGAATGGGTCTGTATCTGCAACGACGTCACACATTCTGTCCTGCGACTAGAAACAACATTTGTGCTTCACACACTGCACTGAAGCATTTTATACACAAGATCACCTAGTACAGCTCCTGTGTCCATGATGCAAATCAATGTTTTCACAGGGGGTGGGGAGGCTGAGGGAGGGGTGGGGGTGGGGAACCAATGTGCTTTGCTGGCCACGCTGACATTACTGGGCATGATAGATGCTGCCAGCACTGTTGCTTAGCAACCCAAGACCCTTCCAGACAACCCAGCAGCCTCGCTAGTGCGCTAGTGCGCAGTGGCAGACAGGGCTGGTTCAACATGGCACTGGGCAAAGAAAGATAATAATGTGCAGTGTTTTGGGGGTTTTGGGGTTGTTTTTTTTTTTTTCATTTTTCATAATCATTCTTGCTGATATCCTGAGTAGATCAACATATCTAAGAGCAGCCAGAGCCCTCTGAAAACGAGGGCTGGAAAAATCCCAGGCTGTTTGAATTCCCTCCCACTCCGCTCCGGAGAGTAGTGGAATTTTACTGGCTGGTCTCATGACGATCTCCCCACCGCTGGCCCTCACCGCTACAGTCTCCTAGTGACTCACCAGCATACCTTCAGAGCAGTTTGTCAGCCTTGTCATGAGTCACGGTTTTTTCAGCTTCCCCCCCCCCCCCTTTCAAAACTGAAACACTTGACATTTTAGAATGGGCTTGGGATGGTTCTTTAAAAAAAAAAAAAATGTAAGCCACTCTCAGGCTTTGTGTGCAAGTGTGGGGGTATGTGGGAAGGGGTGAGTAACGACTGCATGCGCAGGTAAACAGGGGCTCTGCACACTGACAGGCACGTGACCAGCCAGCAGAGCAAAGGCAGCGGACTCTGCTGGGGGTGAGGGACAGACACTCCCCTAGGCTGCATCTTAGCAGGACACAGGTTGGCCGGCATCCACCCACTTCCAATCCATTCCATCCGTGTGACAGAATACCCTCCTCAGCTCCCAACAGAGAAATCAGCCTCCTTCTATGCAACATAACAAACAGAACCACACAGAGCTCTATGAAAAAAATATATATATCCTACAGGAAAAACTAAGGAACAAAGAAAACTGGAATCTGAGCTCAAAAGCCGGGAACCAGAATTGCTACAGAGAGATTGGGTCGCACTAGACAGAAGGTGGGCTGGTCTCTGGGCTTGGATTCTAATCCTGACATTAAGTAGGGGAAGGCAAGAAGCTTCTGCTCATTTGAAGAACCAACCAGGTGTCTCATTCTGCCCATTAGCAAGCTGTCTGGCTTGCTGTCCCCCGAGCTCCTCAGACTCGGGTATCTTTTAGCTCTCTCTGGAGAGCAGAACCACATCAGACATGTCATCAGCTCAATGCATGCTGCATGTCTGTAAGAAGACACAGTTACAAGAAAGAATTAACTAACTAAATCCAATTAACCTCTCAGAACCCCTATTAGTTCCTGTATTTAACAGGATGAATTCAGTATGCCCCGTCAGCCAGCAGAAAAATAATAAAATCTAAGAATCAATGTGACCGAACTCATTTTTAAGCGTTATATAATGTTTTTACATTATAAAAAACATTACTGAGAAAGAAAGGAAATAATTACCAGAAATGCAGCAAAAGCTGAGATCAGGCTGACTCCATGCCTGGTGGAGAGTCTAGCTAAAACAGGTTCGTGGCAAGGGTCTCCTTATCAAGTTTGGAGTGAGAATCAAAAGTCCGTGTTATTTGCATCTTTGGACGATGGCATTGAAGATCCATGTTAAAAGCACAAGAACTTTCATGTCACGGCGACTTAGTAATTTTATTACCTTGCATGCTTTAATTAAATGTATTAAATCCATTCTCTGAACATAAAAGTCATATAGATAGACACGAGAGACAGGTAACTACTTTTGTAATTATATAAATATTCAAACATGCACAAAAACTAGAGGGGATAGGGTTTTTTTTTAGATTTATTTATTTACTTTATGTATATGAGTACATTGTAGCTGTCTTCAGACACACCAGAAGAAGGCATCAGATCCCATTACAGATGGTTGTGAGCCACCATGTGGTTGCTAGGAATTGAACTCAGGACCTCTGAAGAACAGTCAGTGCTCTTAACCACTGAGCCATCTCTCCAGCCCCCTAGAGGGGATAGTTTTAATAAATCTCTCTGTGTTTATCTACTGTTATTTCCTGTGAATGTAATGATACAAAAAAAAAAAAAAAAAAAAAAAAGCCACCTTCATAGGAGAAGGATTTATTATTTATTTAGCTCGCAATTCCAGATTGGAGTAAGGCAAGACAGGAACCTGAAGCAGCTGGGCACACCTACAGTCAGGAGCAGAGAGAACAGAGAGTCAGTGTCTGCTTGCCCAGCTGGATCTCTCTATTCTTACACAGTTCAGGATCCCTGCTAAGGGAATAGTGACGCTCACAGTAGGCAGGGCTTCCCATCTAAACTGTACGTCCTTCATAGACACGTGCACAGGCCAGGCTCGCCTAGACACTGTCTGGCTATCAACGCTGACCACCACAGTGTTCATCAGCCTGCTTCTAGCATCATAACCTATCACGAGTCTTATTTCGTCTACTCCCGGGTACCACATTGTGTTATTTCAATTTTTTTTTTAAAAAAATGCTATTTTTATTAAAGATTTATTTATTTATTTATTCTGTACACCATGCTCTGCCTGCATATATACCTGCTGTTCCAGAGGACCCTGGTTTGGAGCCCAGTGCCCACATGGCAGCTCACAACCATCTGTAACTTCAAAGGATCCAGTGTCCTCTTCCAACCTCCACAAGCACCAGACTCGAAAATGGTGGACACACATTAAAGCAGACAAGCACATATACACATAAAATAAGAATAAATACATATTAGGGGCAATAGAGATGACTCAGTGGTTAAGATCATTTGCTGCTCTTGCAGAGGACCCAGGTTTGGTACCCAGCACCCACATCTGACAGCTCATAACTCCCTGGAACTCCAGTTTCAAGGGATTTTGCACCCTCTTCTGGCCTCCAGGGACAGCTACATTCACATGGTACACATATATACAAGCAGGCTAACACACACACATACCCATGTACACAATTAAAATAACTCTTTTTTAAAAATCTTTATTGGACTAATTAGGGTTAGCTTTCAGAAATATTCTTAATGTTAAATGTAAGATCTATGATATATGGATATACATCTTAGGGATTGTAGAAAATATTATCCTAGTAAATAATAGCATTCAAATCTGGGTAAGCTTATTCTGCCTTAGTACTTCAATTGCTGTAATGAAAGACTATGACTAACACGGGAAGAAAAGAGTTCAGCTCAGCTCCCACATTCTGATCAGAGTTCATCACAAAGGAAAGCCAAGGATGGCACAAGTCTGGAGCTGAAGCAGAAGCCATAGAATCGCTGCTTTCTGGCTTACTGTCCAAAGCTTGCTCAGCCTGCTTTCTATAAGACCGCTACCCATAGGACCACTGCCCCGGGTGGCCACACCCACAATGGGCGGGGCATCCCACAAGCAAGCCTTGTTCTATGGATGCATTTCTTGTTCTATGGATGCATTTCTCAGTTAAGACTCCTTCTTCCCACCAGGCAGTGGTGGCACACGCCTTTAATCCCAGCACTTGGGAGGCAGAGGCAGGTGGATTTCTGAGTTGGAGGCCAGTCTGATCTACAGAGTGAGTTCCAGGACAGCCAGGGCTACACAGAAAAACTCTGTCTCCAAAAAAGATTCCTTCTTCCCAGGTGACTCCAGCTTGTGTCAGGTTGACAAAATACTATCATACTATGTATATAATAAAAATAAATATTTATTATGCCTTATAATACCTAATTGCTCACTAAAGTGTTGCCTGTCAGTGCTTCAAAAACAGGTGGGGTTTTTTGTTTGTTTGTTTTGCTTTGTTTTGAGGATTTTATCTTTCCAATTTAAATAGAAAAAAAGCAAAACACCATCAAAAAAGTGTTTTAAAACAAAACTGTTGGTGCCTGCTCAGCCTGTTTAAGTCATCAGATTAGGCTGTGTGTCTTTAAAATTAAAGGTCTTCTAAATTATATTAAAAGTCAAGTACTTAAATGTACAGACTTAAGATTAAGGTTGGTGTCTTAGGTTTCCATTGCTGTGAAGAGACACCACGTTCATGACAACTCTTACAAAGGAAAACAGTTATTTGGGGCTGGCTTACAGTTTCAGAGGTTCAGTCCATTATCATCATGGTGGGAGCATGGCGGCACCAGGCAGACATGGTGCTGGAGGAGCTGAGAGGTCCACATCTGGATCCACAGGCAGCAGCCCGAGACTGTCACACTGGCCAGACTTGAGCATATATGAGACCTCAAAGCCCACTTCACAGTGACACACTTCCTCCAACAAGGCCACACATTTTAACAATGCCACTCCCTGTGAGCCAAGCATTCAAACATATGAGACTATGGGGGCCATACCTATTCAAACCACCACTTGTGGCTAAGTCTATTAAAAGTAAACAATCTAAATTAAGGCCCATGAAATCTTTGCTAATTTTTTAAACTGTGTTTATATACAACAATATGTACATATATTGCTTGCATGCAGTTATATCCTTGTATTGGTCACATGACTTAGACGTAAATGGTCAAATAATTGTAAGTATTGTGAGTCCAAATTTCTTTTAACCCATAATATAACTAAAACTTTAAAACAGAAAAACCTAAAAAGTCTAAGTCTTAAGTGAAAGTGTTATTTGGTTGATCATTGTCCAACCTTAATTCTACACATGGTCTAAAGAAAGCCCTATTGCCTGAGAGAAAGTACCTCATGCTCAGGACACAGTGGTTCTTCCTCTCATTCATGGAGAGTAAGACCCATGAGGAATGACCCTCCAGGCTGTGCTAGTCCTAGAATCTACGGACTGGAAGTGTGACTTAGCTCTGTGCTTTCAGCTCTCCTGAAGTAATTAGTAGGCTTACAGAACAAAGATTTTACGTTTTATCAGGCTAATTGCTTATAATTTCTACTGAGTATATTAAGCTTCTAATTTACAATTTGAGTCTTAAGAGAGTTTCATTTAGAAACTTCTGTCAAGCTTTATCTAAGTGTTATACAACAGTTGAACTTTAAAGCATCACCTGTTCTTTAATACTGATGTACCTGACATCCTGGGTGTTCAGTAGCTGTACTCAGGACAAAGGCAATGAGGATATGGGACTGGGAAAGTAGCCAGTATTGTGTCCCATGGCCCTTGGTCATCTAGGTCCCAGGTGAGACATTTCTCAAAGCACTCTGTAGGTCCAGTGAGTCACCTGCCGTCTTGGTCAGAGAAGTCATGGAGACCTCAGACTGCATTCTCCAAAGAGGAGTGTCAACACTGAAGGAATGTCTTCAGTGCAAGCGAAGAACGTCAAGTGGTCAGCCAAGCTTTTGCACCATCCCAGCTAAGGGCACAACTGACAAAGAGAACCGTGAGGAGGCCAGAGGCGTTTTCTAAGTCTCCATGAGTAAGCCCTAAAGAGCCCCAGTGACCTTAGGAAAAACAACGAATGCTACATTGTAAGCATCCACGTGATGCTCTCAAACACACAGCACAAAGTACAGCCAGTCAGCAAAGCGGCTGGCAGTCATCAGACATCTCCTCAACATTGGTTTCCGTTCTTTTACTTCTTACCAAGTGCCTAATCCATAGTCATCCTTGAGTTGTTTTGATTTAGATTGTTTTTTGTTGGTTTTGGTTTTTTGGTTTTGTTTTGTTTTGTTTTGTTTTGTTTTGTTTTAACAGCTCAAGGACTCACACTACTAATGGACTGCACAGACCTGGCCAAGGCTGTCCTGAGTCTCACACCTACTGGGGCCATCAGTAGGCACCATCATGTCACCCTCAATGTTGTATTTTTAACCTTGTAAAAATTTGTGTCTTCTTGGATAAAGGACAACTTTAAACCAGACCCCTTGTGATGCAGGAATTCCAGCCACGTAGCACCACAGAAAACCCAAAGCTTCCACTCATCCACTCAAGCCAGCAGGGAACCGTTCCTTGTCAGTCCCGCTCAGGGTGAGGGTGGGGGTGTGGGAGGAGGGGGGAGGGGAATAACACAAGGCTGTAAACAGCATTGTGACTGACACCAGAACCAACAACTCAGTGGACGGAAAGACCGACACCCTCCTTCCTACCTGAACTACATACAAAAAATAACAAGCTCCAGAAAACTCCACAGAGGCAGGAAAGATGGATGCAGTGTAAATGACCTAGAAAGATCCACAAACCTCGTGCTGTTCCCTCGGATCTAGAGCCCAGTTTCATTCTTTCGAGTAGTGTTCCTTTCTTAATAGGATGTCAGGCTGGAGAGATGGCTCAGAGGTTAAGAGCACTGGCTGCTCTTCCAGAGGTCCCTAGTTCAATTCCCAGCAACCATATGGTGGCTATAATCATCTATAATGAGATCTGGTGCCCTCTTCTGGCCTTCAAGCATAAATGCAGGCAGAACACTGAATAAATTATATATATATATATATATATATATATATATATATATATATATATATAATTTTTCTGGAGACCATAAAAAAAATCACAACTGGTCAAAACACAGAGAGCAACTAACTGATGCTGGGGTATCCATCCCCCATTGGCACGTCTACAACACAAGACACATACACTAAGGCTCAGAAACAAGGCAGAGTGTAGAAATGACAAGGAAGACTACATTCCTGAAACCTCAACCACGTGGCTGCCCAAACAAGACATGCTAATGTGAAGGAGATAAATCTCGGGGGCCCCTGCCTCTAGATGAAGGAGCTACAGGCCTGCTGAGAGAGAGAATTATCAGTTTTCCCATGATTCTTTCCCTTCGCCATCTTTCCCCCGGCATGCTGACATCTAGAGCTGCGCAGTTTCAGCGGGTACAAGATCTACCGGGGACACGGGCTGTGGTACGCCAGGACTGACGGGAAGGTTTTCTAGTTTCTTAATGCAAAATGTGAGTCCGCATTCCTTTCCAAAAGGAATCCTCGGCAGATAAACTGGACTGTCCTCCACAGAAGAAAACACCAGAAAGGACAGTCGGAAGAAATTCAAAAGAAAAGAACCCGCCATGCGGTCAAATTCCAGCGAGCCGTCACTGGTGCATCTCTTGCTGATATAATAGCCAAGAGGAATCAGAAACCAGAAGTCAGGAAAGCTCAGCGAGAGTCAGCTATAAGGGCTGCCAAGGAAGCAAAAAAGGCTAAGCAGGCATCAAAGAAGACAGCAATGGCTGCTGCCAAGGCCCCCACAAAGGCAGCACCTAAATGAAAGACTGTGAAGCCTGTGAAGGTCTCTGATCCCAGAGTTGGTGGGAAACGCTAATTTGCTAGATTAGAGTTTGAAATAAAGATCTGTCTTTAACTAAAAAAAAAAAAAAAAAAAAAAAAAAAAAAAAAAAAAAAAAAAAAAAAAGGAGAGAGAGAAAGAGAGAGAGAGAGAGAATGAATGAATGAATGAATGAATTAGCCTTACATAGAGACAACCCTCTAATCAGTTATATCAAGGGCCAGCCTAAAAACATACTCACACAAGCAACACCAAACGAACCATGCAGTTGTATGTATACACACATACCTATGCATGTGTGTGTATAACAACAATAATTTTTAAAAATGAAGTCATGAATTTGAGAGAGAGCGGGTAGTTGGTGTGGTAATGGAGGGAGTAGAGGGAAGAGAGGGAGGGGTAATTAATAATTATTACTAACCCACCGGCCAAGCCTGTTAGAGAAGCAGCTAGGTTAGCAAAGGTAGGCAGGAGAGCTTCAGATCTTCACCCTCCTTCCTCACCTCCAGTCCCCCAGTCTCATGCCCAGCTCTGTAGCAGACTACATATTGTGGCCTCTCCTCACTCTCTGCCCCATTCCTGAGTGACTAAGCAGATCCTGGTGGGACCCTGCTTGCCTCCTTCCTGCCCCACCCCCAGCCCTGGCCCATCTCTATTCCCAAGTGTCACCTCCCAATACTTAGAGAAGCATTTTACCTGGAAACCTCAGTGGTCACACCTGGCAGAATCTTGGAAGAATTTCCTACCAGGCAACACAGAGCCACCACACTCTCCTAAGAACCAGAGAGGACAACAGAAACCAAGGAACAAAACATCCACCCAACAACGACAAGACCAGATATAGGCACCTACAGTTACAATCAGATGCCTAGACACCAGCATAAACTCACGATCAAAACATGCAGGACAATATGTCTCCTCTAGAGCCCAGCAACCCTACCACAGTAGGCCCTGAGAACTGCAACATAGTTGGCGTACAAGACAGAGACCTTAAAATAACCTTTATGGATATAAAAGAGGTCCTTACAGAGGAAATGAATAAATCCCTTAAATCTATTAAAACACACACACACAAGCAGGGGAAGGAAATGAATAAAACAGCTCAAGACCTGGAAATGAAAATACAGTCAATAAAGAGCAGCCAAACTGAGGGAAATCTCATAATGAAAACCTTAGGAGCTCAAACAGGAACCTCAGAGGCAAGCCTCACCAACAGAAGACAAGAGATGGAGGGAAGAGTCTCAGGCCTTGAAGACACAACAGAAGAAATGGATACCTCAGTCAAAGAAAATGTTAAGTCTAAAAACATCCTGGCACAAAGCGCTCAGCAAACATAGGACACTGTGAACAGAGACAAATCTAAGAATAATAGAAATAGAAGAAGAACAAGCCCAGGTCAAAGGCCCGGAAAATATATTCAACAAAACCATAGAAGAAAATTTCCCTAACCTAAACAAGAAGATGCCTATCAAGGTACAAGAAGCATACAGAACACCAAGTAAACTGGACCAGAAAAGATATTCCCTTCAGTACATAATATTTAAAACACTAAACAAGCAGAACAAAGAAAGAATATTAAAAGTTGCAAGGGAAAAAGAACAAGTAACATATAAAGGCAGACCTATGTGATTAACATCTGACTTCTCATTGGAGACCCTAGAAGCCAGAAGAGCCTGGACAGATGTTCTACAGACTGTAAGAGATCTCAAATGCCAGCTCAGAACACTGTACCCAGCAAAACTTTCAATCACAACAGATGGAGAAATTCCATGACAATACTAAATATAAGCAATATTTAGCTACAAATCCAACCTTACAGAAGGTGCTAGGAGGAAAATTCCAACATGAAGAGGTCACCCACACCCAAGAAAACACAAGGAATAAATAATCCCAGACCAGCAAATCAAAAGGGAGGAAACACACACACACACACACACACACACACACACACACACACACACCAAAATAACAGGAATCAACAAACATTGTTCATTGATATCTCTCAATACCAAGGGTCTTAATTCCCCAATAAATGACACAGACTAACAGAATGGGTGCAAAAACAAGGGCCATCCTTCTGCTTCATCCAAAAAATACATCTTAACCTCAAATATAGACATCACTTCAAGGCGAAAAAAATGGAAAAAGATATTCCAAGCAAACAAACTGAAGAAGCAAGCTGGTGTAGCCATTCTAATAGCTGACAATATAGACTTCAAGCCAGAACTACTCAGAAAAGACAGGGAAGGACACTACGTACTCAAAAGGAAAAAAAATCTACCAAGATGACACTACAATTTTTACATCTGCACACCAAACAAAAGGGTACCTAAGTTCATAAAGTAAAGACTACTACAGCTTAACTCATGTATTGACCCTCACACACTGAGAGCAGGAGATGTTAATGCCCTGCTCTAACCAATAGACAGGTCATCCAGCCTAAAGCAAAACAGAGAGAAATGCTGGAGCTAACTGAGATTATAAACCAAATGGGCCCAATAAATATCTACAGAACACTGCACTGAAACACAAAGGAATATACCTTCCCAAGCCTCATGGAACTTTTGCCAAAACTGACCACATACTGAGACATAAAGCAAGCCTCAACAAATATGAGAAAATGGAAACAACGCCCTGCATTCTGTCTGACCACCGCGGATTAAACCTGAATATCAACAATAACAGGAACAACAGAAAACTTATCAACTCATGGAAACTGAACGATTGTCTACTGAAAGGAAACAGGTCAAGACAGAAACTAAGAAAGAAGTGAAAGACTTCCTAGAGCAGAATGAAAGTGAATACATAACAGACCCAAGCCTGTGGGACATGATGAGGGCAGTCCTCAGAGGCAGGTTCATAGCTCTCAGTGCCTACATAGAAACATTGGGGGCTGGAGAGATGACTCAGCCATTGAAGGCTAGGCTCACAATCAAAAGAATTTTGGAGAGATCTTGTACTAATATCTTAACAACATACCCAAAAACTTCAGAACAGAAAGAAATCACACCAAAGGAGTAGACAGCAAGAAAGAATAAAACTCAGGGCTGACATCAATAAAATTGAAACAACAGAATAATACAAAGAATCAGTGAGACAGAGTTGGTTCTCTGAGAAAAATCGATGACCAACAAACCCTTATCCAAACTATTTAAAACATAGAGAGAGAATATCAAATTCAGTAAGGATAGAGACAAAGGGGGACATAACAACAGACACCAAGGAAATCCAGAGAATTATAAGAACATGTTTTTAAAACATACATTCCACCAAATGGAACAGCTAAGGGAAATGAATGTTTTCTCAATATATAACACTTAACCAAAGTTATATTGAGAAAAGAAAGAAATTTACACAGACCTCTAACTCCTAGTAAAATTAAAGTGGTAATTAAAATTCTACCAACCAAAAAAGCTCAGGGCCAGATGGTTTTAGTGCAGAATTCTACCAGACATTTAAAGACGAGTTAATACCAATTAATTTTTTGCAATTAATTCAACTAATACTCTTGAAATTATTCTACAAAATAGAACAAAAGAAACACTGCCCAATATCTTTTACAAGGCTACAGTTACCCTTCTACCCAAATCACATAAAAACCCAACAAAGAAAGAATTACAACAGAAGTGCAAAAATTCTCAATAAGATATTTGCAAACTGAATACAAAAACATCAAAAAAAACTCATCTACCATGATCAAGTAGGCTTTATCCCAGAGATTTAGGGATAACTCAACACGTGTCAACTAATAACGTGTCAATTAATAAATGAAATCTTTTGAAAGACCAAAAAAAAAAAAAAAATCCTACATAGTCAGCCAGGTGGAGGTGGTACACACCTTCAGTCTCAGAACTCCTGAGTTTGTGGCCAATCTGGTCCACAGAGTGAAATTCCAGCTTTGCAGCCATCTTGAGCCATATACCCTGACATGAGACTTGTTTTTCAACAGCCTACAACAGCTGAAGCACACTCTGATATCCCACATATTTTGTTTTGCTGTTTACTGCCCCCAGCTGCAAGGCATGCAGTTCACGTGCTATCCAGGCCATACATGCCTATAAGGTGCACGTGGTATCCACGCCTGTAAGGCTTATGTCATATCAACACCTGCAAGGCACATGGTATCCACGAGCCTACAAGGCACGTGGCAAAAGCGTATAAATACCCCAGATTTCCCTTCAATAAACGAGACTTGAGACTTGATCAGAACCTCTGTCTTGTCTCCATTCTTCTGGTCTCTGGAAACAGTGGCCGCCAAGCGTGGAGTGGAGAGGGCCTCAACACATATACTGTGGTGTCCAGTCCCCGGGTGTGTCCCTGCATCCATACTTGTTCCTTAAACCTTTTCCTGGGCTCTTTTCTCCCTGTTTGTTTTGCCTTGTATATTCGTTTTTATTTTATCCTATTTTTTATTATCCCTTAGAATACCTGTTTGCTTTCTAATGAGACACAGAAAGGGGGTGGATCTGGAGGGGAGGGATGCAGAGAAAAACTGGGAGGAGTAGAGGGAGGGGAAACCGTAATCAGGATATATTATGTGAGAAAATTCTATTTGCAATAAAATGGGGGAGGGGGGATTCAATGTTTGAAATTAGGAGAGTGGCGACTGTTAATCCCTAACCATTAGCTTTGGAGATATCTTTCCCTAAAATGTGTTACTATTATATCATGGAGAACTACAGTACAGAAATGTACTTTCAAAAGAATATACTTTTTAAGATGAGTCTCACTTTAAAAAAAAAAAAAACATAATTTATGTAAAGCTCTGGTCTGTTCCCGGTCAAATAGAATTAATAACAGGACATATCACATTGGGTTCTAAAGCGAATTAAAGAAGATAATTTATGTAAAGCTGTAGGCTCAGGACAGTACTATTGTACTGTGTTTTCCTGGTCTCCTTCCGGATAAAGCTGGGCCAACCAGAGGTTGGTGCGGGTCCTAACGGGCTCTGCCACCTCCTCTGTTTGAATAGCTCAAGCTTGTCACTCTGAGGGGTCTTTCAGACCACTTGCCGCCAAATCAGCCCCAAAATTATCTAAAGTGTAGCTACCTAAGCCCTGGTCAGCTACCTGAGACTGTCTCAGTCTCCTCTAAACTTGCCTGAAAGGATATGGGGGAGCCTTTCCCAAGTAGAAAGTGGGATGTCTGAAAGGCAATGGGGATAGCAGAAGAGACCTGAACCTCGGGATGAGGGGCCAGGAGTGGAACCTGTACACAGCAAAGACCCAGCAGACTTGTAAAGACAACAGATGCTTTCCATCTATGCTTTAAGTGTGATGGTTCTCACTTGTTACTGAGGTTTCAATTCCAAGAACCTAAATATAGAACGCCTATTTGATGCTTCCAGAAGAAGACCACATGGTCTGACGATTTCCATAATAAAGGCATCATTCCTGAGCGACTCATCCATCCATTCATTAATGAGAACTTGGATGTCAATGTTCAGTCAGGCTCTGTGCTGGCTGCTAACCAGGGAACGACACAGGCACATTCCCTCACCTCTTTTCCAAAAAGGCTCTGAAACACCCAAGGACAAAAGAAGGGACAAGGAGAAACTCAAGTTCACAAAATTCTACAGCTACAAGATCACTTTACTGGACCTCAAGGGACACACTGGCCCCTCGGAGCCACGTGGAGGAGCAATGGGCAGGACAGCCATAGCCCATCCCACGAGTCCAGGAACCCTCCTCGGTCCTCGGTTCTCGGAATCGGTCTTGCTTTGTCTGTTTTGCCCTTTCCCGAACCAAAAAGGCAAAGAAGCGGAACAAACGTGAAATTGCTCTTCGGGTAGAAATGAATCACTGTGAGTCAAGGTGGCAAAATCCTTCCCGTCTGACACCGCGCCACATTTAATTTAAAAGTGGGCTACAGAACAGGGTAGAGCAGGACCCATTGTTATGAATAATGTGTGCACCCAGATTACTAAGAGAATGACCCCTGGGGCCCAGAGCTGGGGGAGCCTTTCATTCTCTTCTTTATACATTCTTGGAACTTTCTTAATTTATCATGAGCAAAACATTATTTCTCTAGAAAATATTTTTTAAAGGTGATTTCAAAAATAACAATTTCTTCTCTTTCTTGTTGAAAGTCAGTGTGTTTTGTAAACCCTGAGAATTTTCTAGAATCCTATTATCCAGATTATATATCTCAATAGTTAAACCCAGTCCTTGTCTTCCAACAGAAAGCACAAAATCGTTGTCTTCCCAGAACCTCTCCAGGCACAGCCTAGCTGGAGCCCTGAGAGGAATTAAAGCTTCCACAGATATTTCTGGGTTCCCTGCCAAGTCCAGGGAGCTGCTCTTTGTTCTGGGCCTGCAGGAAGGGCAGATTCTGCAGGGCGCCACGTTGGTCACTACACCTGTGACTGGCCTTCGGTAGGAAGACACCAACACAGACACAGCAGAAGCCGTGGGTGGAAATGCAACGTTGAGAGGCGCTGCGTGTGAGAAGCGCTGCATGCTGGGCGGATGCGGGAGGTGTGTGGTGAGGAGCCCCAGACGGCAGGAGTCGGCCATTCCTGCAGTTTACAGTTGAGCACAATGAGAAAGAGCTGGGGATTTCTGTCTGCCGTGCCTACAATACTGTTTGTTTTGTTTTTTAAATGCCTGTTACCCAAAGGCTCCTTTTAATGGTTCCATTCAGAGGTTAGCAGGAGTCAGTACTCCATTCTTTTTCAAACCCAAGTAATATTCTGCTGCATTAGATATACCACTTTTTTTTTTTTTTTTTTTTTTTTTTTTTTTTTGGTATAGAATAGAGTTTATTCAGGGCATGGGGAGGGGAGTTAAGAGGGTTAGAGAAGAGAGAGAGAGAGAGAGAGAGAGAGAGAGAGAGAGAGAGAGAGAGACCAGCCATGAGCATGTGGAGAGAGAGGGGGAAGGGGAATGGGGAAAGGTGGGGCAGGGACGAGAGGACAGAGCAGGAGCAGGAAGGGAAGAGCAAGAGAGCAGATATTCCACATTTTTTAAACCTGTTCATTCATTATTGAACACATCGTTTTCTGCAGAGCACTAAGTCCAATCTGTAGTGGGTTTGGCCTGATGTCTCTTGTATTCTAATGTTAATTTGGGGGTCCCCAAAATTGTTTGCACCTCAGACGCCGAGAGACCCTGTCCTTAGTCGGTTCTGATTGGTAAATAAAGGCGCTGGCAGCCAATGGCTGGGCAGGACAGATAGAGGCAGGACTTTTGGGATCTTTCAGGCTTAGGACCACGAGAAAAAAGAAGAGAGATCTACCATGCCAGGAGAGTGTGGAGGAGAAGAGAGATGCCATGCCTGAGAAGAGTGTAGGGCAGAGAGACATGGCCGCCACGTGAAGGACCCGGGAGAGCAAGGCCCTGGGTCCAGAGCAGCCAACAAAGAAGACAGAATTTAGTAAATTGTAACTTGGAATTATTGGCTGGAGGTAGATTCTATCAGTAGGGGAAGTTAGGCAGTAGCCCAGCTGTTGTGCCGATTAGGCATGTCAAAATACAATGGCTATGTGTGTGTATCTTTCATTTGGAAACATAAACAAACCATTGAGGTGGGTAGTGAACCTGCCACCGCTGGAATTTATTTGATAAATACTTAATTCAACACTAATCCTCTGGATTGTCAGAAGAAAATGTTCATATTAACTCCTTGAATATGAAAAGAAAAGGGGGTTTGGAATGGGGCTGGGGGGGAGGGGGTTGAGGTTCTACACAGAGCCAGTGTGACCTGCATCTGCACTAACCGTTATTCTCCTCCTATCCGTGTAAATCTCTCCACAGGTGCCGCTGGGGTAACTGAAACACTCGAACACCTCCAAAAGCGTGTGTGACTTCAAACGGAAGCCTTTGTGTCTCAAAGCCTGTTCCCTGGATTAACAAATGCCACAGGTTTAAATGCTAAGCTTTAGCTTTCATGTTCTGCCAGCGAAAGGGGATTGAGTCTGTGGGTTCCCAGGCATGACTGGGGCCACATCTCAGCCTGTGGGTGACCTGCCTTCACTCTGTCAACAACCAACTCAGGCCACACATCACCCAATCCAAAGCTGTTTCTCCTTGTCCCACAGTCTTTTAATATATACCTTTTTATGAGCTAAAAAGATATATATTAAGTACCACTGAACAACCATTGTGCATTGGCACAATATAATTCAAGATGTCCCTTGTCTTTCCTAAATCAAATTGTTATAAATAGAGCCACTCGACCATCATCCAGTTGACATAAGAGAGCACTTTGAGGTTGGGGCTTTCTTTCTTTTAACGATTTATTTATTTCATTTATATTTAGCTGTTTTCACACACACCAGAAGAGGGCATCAGATCCCATTACAGATGGTTGTGAGCCACCATGTGGTTGCTGGAAATTGAACTCAGGACCTCTGGAAGAGCAAGCAGCCAGTGTTCTTAACCTCTGAGCCATCTCTCCAGCCCGAGGTTGTGGCTTTCTTAATGGAGAAAAATTTAAAACCCTGCTATAAATTTTCATCTTGAATCACTTAATATAATTTTTAAACCGTGTTAAAACCAAAACAAGAGTAGATTCTGGGTTTTGTTTGCTTTTAGTGTTGAGCATCAAAGCCAAGGCTTTCAAGTGCTCTCCCACTGGACTGCCCCACCCCGACACTGCTATCCCCACTCTCCCTCCACTCTCCAGCCTGGAGAAGAAAGTCTTAGGGTTGAGAGCTTTATCTCCAAGAAAACTAAATTTGTCAAGTTCCTACTATGTGCCACAAAGAACCTACTCTGTGCCACAAAGAACTCTATAGTCTTTCCCATTGTGACTAAAGAGAAAATACATATATAACTCTAATGGAGACCATTAGATGGCTCAGCAGTTAAGAGCTTGTCTTAATCCATGCTCGTTTGCTATCAAGAGGCATGACCGTGGCAACTCTTACAAAGGAGAGCCTTTGACAGGGGCTTGCCTACAGTTTCAGAGGTTTAGTCCATTATTAACATGGTGGGAAACATGGAGGTAGGCAGACAGACATGGTACTAGAGAAGGAGCTGAGAGTTCTACATCCAAATCAACAGGCATCAGGAAGAGAGTGCCAGTGGGCCTGGCTGGTTTGGGTTTTGAAATCTCAAAGCCCACCTGCAGTGACACACTTCCTCCATCCATGCCATACCCACTCCAACAAGGCCACACCTACTCCAATAAGGCCACACCCACTCCAATAAGGCCACACCTACTCCAATAAGGCCACACCTACTCCAACAAGGCCTCTTCATTCTTCTAAGTAGTGCCACTCCCTGATGACTATGCATTCAAATATATGAGCCTGTGGGGCCATTCTTACTCAAACCACCACATAGCTCTTGCAAGAGAACCCAAGTTCAGTTCTCCACACCCAGGCAGAGTACCTCGCAATCACGTGTAACCTGTAGCTCTAGGGATCTGATATCCTGTTCTGGCTTCCTTGGGCACCTGCACTCATGTACACACACACACACACACACAAGACAGACAGACACACACATTATTAAATAAAAAACAAACTTCAAAATATAACAGGTTGTTTGCTAGTGAGGCTCTCTGGAGGCAATATGTAAATGTTCTGGAATTAGAGAGTAGTAGGTGTCACATAACTATAAGAACACACACACATATATATGTGTGTGTGTGTGTGTGTTCTTATAGTTATATATATACACATTATATATACATATATACATATATTATATATAGTTATATATAGTATACATTCTATTCTATATATAATATTATATATTGCATATTACATATTATATATTATAACATATATAATGTATATATATGTTAATATATATACATTAAAAAGCCAACTGATATTAGGCATAGTAGCCCATGCCTTTAACACAAGCGGTGGGTAGATAGAGGCAGGTAGCTCTCTGTTGAGTTTGAGGCCAGCTGGGTCTATATACTGAGATTCTGTCTCAAACAAAAAAGACCAACTCAAAATTCACTTTAAAAGAGTATGTAGGAGTGGGGGAGTGTGACTCAGTGGTAGAGCATTTACCCAACATGCACTGCACAAAGCCTTTGCATTCTAATCCTGAGCTCTGAAAAAAAAGTACATAAATTTTTATGATACACGAATCATATTTCATTAAAATAGACAAGTGAAATAATATTAACTTATCAGAATACGATTTAAAGTGGCTAAACGTGTGTGTGGGTGTGTGAAGGAGATATCTTTTAAAGAATTATGTGCTACTGAGGAAAACCCGCAGCCTGCACTTCCAGGTAAGCCTAGGAGTTCCCCCTGACTCACCCCTGCTGCCAAATACGGGCCTCACAGACCCTGGTTTCCCTAGTTCAACAGGCATCCCAGGCCACAGACTTTGGTGGCAGCTCTAACTGCTTTGCCCCAAGGATATTTCTCAAAAACACTGCCTGGCTTTCCATGAATGTGCTTTGGAAATGCGCCCCCGGCTGTGTTTTATACATTCTATGTGGCGTTCTCGACTTTGTGCGAGGCTGGGACCATGAAGGACATGGTTTCAGAAGACTGACGCTAAATAACAAGTTGGCGTCCGAAAACGCACTGTTGAGCGGCAGAGCCACCAGCTGCCTGGCACCCCGGAGCAAACCGCACAACCGAAGCCTGCACAGTGGCCCCTGGTGAGGCTGGGGCTGAGGCTAGCCCCTGGTGAGGCTGGGGCTGAGGCTGGCCTTGGGCTCTTAAGCATGAAAACTGACCTATCTAAGCCTCCTTGTCTATAAAATAGGGAAGGTTGAAGTGTAGCTAACAAAAGCTTTGGGAGACTGAAATGAATAAACAGATCTGAAGTGATGGCTCTTAGAAGGTGCTAGAAGCTTGAAGAAGGAAGGGTACTCTCTATCCTTAGAGGGGAAGAGGGGGAGGGAGAGAGGAAGGAAGGCGGGAAGAGGACAAATGGAAGAGGCATTTGTCACACTTAATTTCTGTGGATACTAGCTGTATTTCTATCATGGTCCTGTTCTTGTGTCCCATTCTAAAACCCAGCAGTGTGACCAAAGACCAGGGATCTAGAACCATTCTGTGGAAACCTGGTTCCACGATGGAACTAGCAAGCCAGGTTACCACAACCTGCTAGTTTTTGAGGCTTTAAGCAAGGTAAACCCAAACACATGGTCCTCACAAGTTTTCAAAGAACAGGACAGATGGTATGCCAGAACCACCTGGGGTACCTGTTTGAAATGGGAAATCCCAAGGATGGGGAGAAAGCATAGCACGGGGACCTGGGTTCAGATCCCCAGCCCTCATGTTAAAGAGTCAAGCTGAGCCACACACACACTGTAGTCCTGGTGCCACTGAAAGGCAGAGACTGGAGAATCCTAGGGGCTTGCTGACCAGCCAGTGTAGCCAGTCAGACAGATTGGGGGCCCTGTCTCAAAAACTGAGGTAGACAGTGACAGAGGAAAATACCCAGTACTGACCTTTGGCCTCCACACACACACACACACACACACACACACACACAATAAACTAGGGACTCTTAAATCTCATCAGCTCCTTACCCAGAGCTTCCAGGGATGGAATCTGCACTCAGATACTCCATGAAGTGCCTCTGTAAGCTGCAAAAAACAAATCTCAGCTTCTGCCTCATTTGGGGTCACTACTGCTGTGGGGAAGGCCGTGACCAAAGCAACTTGAGGAGGGGGGGGTTACTTGGCTTAGCTTCCATATCTCTGGTCACTGCACTTCCAGGTAAGCCTAGGTGGAAGTCAGGACAACTCAAACAAGGCCAGAACCTAGAGCCAGGAGCAGAGGCCATGGAGGAGTGTGGCTTCCTGGCTTGTCCCTCATGGAATGCTCAGCCGGCTTTCTTGCCACCCACAGAGTCCTCTGTCCATCACTAATTAAGAAAATGCCCTATGGGCTTGCCTACAGCCCCACCGTATGAAGGCATTTTTTAAGTTGAAGTTCCCTCCTGTCAGCTGACTTTAGCTTGTGTCCAGTTGACGTAAGTCAGCCAGCACAGCACTGAACTTGAAAAAGCCGAGATTCAGAGCCCAGCACCTAGAACTGCCAGCCCCGAGCTTAAGGAGACCTTAAGAATACCTTAAGTGAACGACGAGCTATGATGGCTAAATAAGAGCCAGGCGTGGATGAAGCAGCCACGTACACTTCCTTTCTTTTTTCTTCTTCAGTGTCTCTGAGGGGAAACTGTTAACATCAACTGAAGAGATTCCAAAGCATGAGCAAAGTAATGTGACATCTGAACTCAGGGAACACGGAGGAGCCAAGAGATATGACACCCATGCTCCAAACTCAGGACACAGAGGGACACTAAAAGGACCACTGAGAGGAACACTGAGAGACCCTGCTAAAGTGTTGCCCACCATCATAGCTGGTGGCTTTCTAGGATTTACTTAACTTTAGGGTGTGTGTGTGTGTGTGTGTGTGTGTGTGTGTGTGTGTGTGTGTGTGTATGTGTGGTGTCAGTTCGTCTGTCTATCTGTCTGTCTGTCTGTGGGCATGCTCCTACAGAAGCCAGAAGAGGATGTCAGATCCCCTGGAGCTGGAGTTACAGATGGTCGTAAAGCTGCCCTGTGTGGGTGTCAGGAACAAACGATTTCTTCTGTCAGAGTAGCAAGTGCTCTTAACTCTTTTTCCAGGCCTCTTCTGACCTACTGTGTGATACGGATAAACACCCAATTACTTAACAAAAACATCATCATAGTACTTGTTGAGTCTTTTAATCCTGCTGTATTTTTGGTTAGCAATAGAATACAGCTATTTTCTCAAAGCAGCGTGACAGCACACTATTTCATCCTAGCTAACCCAAGATTTATCTACTCCCTGTCCAGTTCTTAGACATTCAAACTCAATACTTAATTAAAAAGAAAGCCTATTGAGTTGGTCCTAATCCACCTGCTTGGGTGGACATGTGTAATTTTTCAGGTTCCACAGTGTGTTTTCGATCAGAAGGCAGGACTGACTGATGGCTACCATAAAAGATTACTTTGAGAATATTCTTGACTAACCTTCAGGGTTAGAACATAAGTAAGAAAAACACACAGGCTTTAAGAACATCAGCAGATTGGTTCCAAGGTGAGTGTCGGTGTCACAAATCATGAGAGGAGGGAAGGGCTGGCCATCTTGTCATGGTCACAAGTGGACCAGTTTGATTCAGTGCCAGTGAGACGGTACAGACTTTATTTTTGATAAACAGCCACTTTGAGAACTATGCAGTGATGATCTGCCAGAGGGGATGATTTATTTTTATCTTTTTTTTTTCCCTCCTTCATTGTGTCCATTGATTGCCAAGATATGGCAGGAGCTGCTGCCAGCTTGGGATTCAGGTATAGGAAGAAGTTCTACAAATTTAAAGACATATTCAAGAAAACTCAGAGCTTGTAGATTAGGGATGGCTCATGTTGATGTAGACAGTGACTGTACATTACCTCTTCTTTTAGCTTGCATTATTTATTATTATTATTATTATTATTATTATTATTATTATTATTATTATTTTGATACAGGATTTCTCTGTGTCGCCTTATGGAACTCAATGTGTAGACCAGGCTGTCCTGGAACTCATAAGGATCCAATTGCCTCTGCTTTCCAAGTGCTGGGATTGAAGGCATGGACCACCACTGCCATGCAGTATCTCTTAATGGTAGGAGGAAGGAAAGGGTGTGTGTGTGTGTGACAGAGAGAGAGAGAGAGAGAGAATTGTGGTGTCTGGTGTACCTGTGTGTACATGCACATGTATATGCACGTGTATGTATATATACATATGGCAGCCATAGGTCATTGTCTTCCTCCATCACTGTCTATATTTTGAGACAGAATCTCTGATTGAATCTGGAGCTCACCGGAATTTGCTAGTCAGTGAACTCCAGAGATCCATCTGTCTCTGCTGCCATAGTCCATAGATTGTATGATCGTGACAGCACGCGCTCACATGTGGGGATCCAGACTTCACACTCCCCAGGCAGCCGCTTTACAAGCTGCGTCCTCCTCCTTCACAAGAAAAGGTGATTTTCAAAACTGAATCTGGTTCAAAAGAATCTGCTGACAGCTCCCTGGGGGGTGGGCGGCTCTTGGATGCTGGCCTGTTCCCTGAAAGATCTACTATGATCTCCTAATGCACACTGAATGTTCTTCTGTGAATTCATGCCAGTACAAAGGAACAAAGCAATGAACCAGGGGAGGGACCCTTTGTCCCCTTTCCAGCCACGTACAGAAGGTCTAAATTGTTGTTTCTTGTAGATCTGGTCTTGGTCTCTGAAAACTTCCTCACTAACAGTCCTTTGGTTGCTTGAAATCTCAAACTAGATGGTGCTTTCGCCTGGTCTGCTAGTCTGCCTTCAAATACAAACCTCACAAAAACTGCTAGCAACACTGTTTCTCCCTAGAAGATGCCGAAGCAGCTGCTTAGTGCTTCCAGGTCACAGGGCCACAAGGTCACCCTAACTCATTCCCTACAGAGACTCTTGTCTCTGTAGGGAGGCTTTAAACCCTGGGTAGTAAAAGCCTCCTTTAGCCTCCTACCTGCTACTGAGGCTGCTACCCATGCTGTCAGCAGCGACCAGTCAATCCCCTGCATCATGTTCCAGCCTCATTCCCCTAATTTCTCAATTTCTTACTTTAAGGATAAAAAGCCAGCAAAAGAATATTCTGCCACCAAGCCTGACCAGCAATTTCTTATGCGGCACAGCCCCACCTTGGGGGTCCAAACAATCCTGTGTCTACACTGGGACATTTCAGAATCACACGTCCCCACATTAGGTCCCTCTGAGAGGCTTCCCTGTGAGTGTGAACCTGTGTGTTCCTCCCAACACCGTTTACTCTGTTTCCTACAACTAAAGGAAAACCTTGTCACTGTCTTTGTCATGTCTCACCCCTATGGGGCTCAGCATTCACCATTGTTTACCAGACATACACAGACAGACATGGTCCTTCCTCACTCCTCCTTTCCCCCCCCACCTCCCATGGTCCTCCCTCACCCCTCCTTCACCCCCCCCACCTCCCATGGTCCTCCCTCACCCCTCCTCCCCCCCACCTCTCAATTCTTTTCCCAAGTAAATGACCTTTAAAAGTTTGCTTGTAGCTAAGTGGTGGTAGTCCATGTCTTTAATCCCAGCACTCCTGAGGCAGACAGTGGCAGATCTCTGTGAGTTCGAGGCCAGCCTGGTCTACAGAGTGAGTTCCAGGACAGCCAGGGCCACACACAGAAACCCTGTCTCCAAAACAAAACAAACCAAACAAAAATTTTGTTTGTTTGCTTATTGTGTGAACGTATGCTTGAATCAGTTCTCTCTTTCCACCACGTGGAACCCGGGGATTTGAACTCAGCCTGTCAGGCTTGGCAGCAAGCCCCTTCCCTCACTGAGCCCTCTCACTGACCATAATGCTCGTCGGCCTTCCTGTTCACCAACGTGTTCTGGCTGCATGTTCAGAGTTTTGCTTGAAGTTTCTGAAGAGGACATTTGTTTCTGACCCACGCCAGGCCTCCCCACAATCAAGGCCCTTCCCAAATGGAACTGGTGTTGACAGGAACTGTGTCTCGCGTTCAGAGGGTCTCAGGGTCATCTCTTCCAAGTTCTGAGCCACAGCCCGGTGAAGAGAGGAAATATCGCGTTAATATTGCATTTAAAATGGCCCCTGTTTGTGTTCATCTCCCCTCTACAGGAAAAACAACAGATAGAAAACCCCTGTGTGTAAGGTGAGAGTAACAGGCTGCTCCCCATGCCTTCCAGGCTGTGACATGCTACCTCTGTTAAGATATTTTCACTCTCCACAGGAGCAACCTGTGTTTAAGACACAGAGGTGGTGAGGCAAAGCCTAGGTCACTCCATCAAGAACAACCAATAGCGACCAGACCCTAGAGCGGGTCTCCTCAGGCCTCTCGGTCCATTAGAAAGGCACCGTGCAAGCAAGCTCTCTTGCTCCTCTGGCTTGTGATTCAAACCAGCGGCCAAAGAATGTTCTGCTCCGTATCTTTCGTTTGCTTCTTCTGTCGCTACCAGCTTCCAGAATAAGATTTTCCCAAAGATATAGCGCCCCCCCCCCGACCTAACCCCACCCCACCGCCTACCCCAACAAAGAACTATGTCTTCTAAGTCGGAAACCTGCCCAGTGAAGCAAGACCTGGGTTGCTATGGGAGGTCCGAGAGCCAAGGACCAGCTAAGATGGTTTCTAGGGGGGGTTCTACAACAGGCTTCAGCTGTGATGGCGGAGGTTGTAACTGGAGCTATCAGGACTGTCTGTCTGTTTCACAATAATCTCTTTCTCACTGCTCAAGGAGAGCCAGACACAGCATTTTGGACCCAGAAAGCTCTAGAAAAGACTTATGTTTGCAACATAGGGCGATGGCGCCCTCTAGTGTCGGCAGCATCTTGCAGAAACCTGCTACCAGGCTCCTCGTGGTGACCTTGAACATGAGCAGGGAGCAGCTTCAAGATGGACACAACCTCACGCCTGGAGGTGAAAAGAACAAGCCTGAACCACAGGGTGGTGAAACTCAAGACCCTCTAATGGCCACTCTGCAGATCCGAGAGGTCTGAGTTTCAGGAAAAAAAATCCACTAAACTTTTCTAATTAAAAAAATGAATGAATGAATTAATTAAAAATTACATGTATGCCGGTGAGGTAGGATGTTGCATGCCTTTAATCCCAGTATTCTGGAGGCAGAGGCAGAGGCAAGTAGATTTCTATGAGTCTGAGGTCAGCATGGTCTGCAAAGAGAGTTCCAGTCCAGGCAGGGCTGCACAGTTTAAAAAATAATAATAAAATAAAAAATCAGGATGGGGGTGGTGGCTCACACCCCCACGAGCATTCAGAATGTGGATCTACTTGAGTTCGAGGAACCATGTCTTGAAAAAAAAAAAAAAAAAAAAAAAAAAACCCTTGTGTATGCAAGTATGTCTACGTGTGGATATGCCCATGTGAGCACACAAGTGCCAAAAGAGTTCAGAAGAGGGCGTCAGATCCCCCGAAGCTGGAGTTACAAGCCTGTAAATGCAGGCCTAGGTGCTGGGAACTGAATAGAGGGGTTAGGCAGTGCCCTCTGCAAGGGCAGCACAAGGTCTTAACTGCTGAGCCGAGTTTCCACCCTCACCACCAACTCTTAGTAAGTCATTTACTGTCCCTTTCCTCTGAGCACACGTTCCAGATCGTAAGGTTAAAGAGTTTAAACTCATGTGGTGGCAATGCCTTCTCTCTCTTGTTCATTGCCCGCTCAGTTTCCAACAATCTCTGCAAACCACAAGACTCCTGCAAAAGCCCCCGAGATCATTTGCTCTTTCTGGGGCTTTAAAGAGAAAGAGAGGCCCTGTGTGAAAGAACTGTTATAATGCAGGCTCCCACCCGCAAGACACGAGGACTGCAGTAAGAGGCTTGTGCCTTCTTAAACAAAACAAAGGAAACAGCAGAAAGGAACATACTCTGACATGAATCCATAGATAATGTAAACACTCCTGAGTCCTTTCCTTGCAAGAAGAGGACTTATGTTTATGAGTGCTCTAGCTGCATGTACACCTGCATGCCAGCAGAGGGCATCAGATCCCAGTGCAGATGGTTGTGAGCCACCATGTGCTTGCTGGGAGTTGAACTCAGGACCTCTGGAAGAGCAGTGTTCTCAAATGCTGAGCAGTCTCTCCAACTCGGAAAAACAAAACCCTCCTTACTCTTGTCCTAAATAGATACTACACTTGCAATGAAATCTACAGAGGGATGCCTAGGCCAGGGGAATTTGTGTGGAAATTAGTGTGTAGAGGAATTATAGAATGTAGTTCATACATGGTTTTGGTTTTGATTTTTTGTTTGTATTTTGTTGTTGTTTTGGGTTTTTTTATTCACCATTGCTCTCTTCAGACACACCAGAAGAGGGCATCAGATTCCATTACAGATGGTTGTGAACCACCATGTCATTATTGGGAATTGAACTCAGGACCTCTGGAAGAGC
This sequence comes from Arvicanthis niloticus, assembly GCF_011762505.2. Lineage (NCBI taxonomy): Eukaryota > Metazoa > Chordata > Mammalia > Rodentia > Muridae > Arvicanthis > Arvicanthis niloticus. Next base: position 73,294,279 of record NC_047669.1, on the reverse strand, counting down.
AGTCAGTGGTCTTAACCACTGAGCCATCTCTCCAGCCCATTCTATTGGCTTTAACTGCAACAATGTAACAAATTTTTAAACAATCTAAGTCTGTTTCACCACCCAGAAAATACAGACACACAAGGCCTCCTTACACCTGAGGGCCGTCTGAAACTCAAACCTTGAAATTCAAGCAGCCATCAACTGCCAATTTAGAGCTATGCATGAAGCTAAATGAAATGAAGAAATAAAATCAGAAGGCACCGTGCTGGCACAGGGTAAACTAATGGCATATTTAAACAGTCAGTGCAGTAGATGGTCTAGAATTTTCCAAGTGTATTCAAGCCTGGAACTTTTCATTTCTATTACATTTATTGAAACCCAAACTGCTTATAAGTTTGCATGTAGCTATACATCAGGAAAATACAATGTTATGGTTTGATTTTATGTACATAGAGTACAAGGTTTATATTCTACTTTGGTTTCTTTTGCTGTGCTAAGACACAGAGCAAGCTGGGCAGGGATGGTTCACATCTTTAATCCCAGCACTTGGGAGGCAGAGGCAGGCGGATTTCTGAGTTCGAGGCCAGCCTGGTCTACAGAGTGAGTTCCAGGTCAGCCAGAGCTACACACATAAAGAGAGAAGGAGTGGGGGAAAAAACAATTTAGGGGAAGGAAAGGGTTTGTTTCAACTTTCATTTCCAAGTAACAATTCATCCCAGAGGGGAGTAAACAAAGAAGTTGAAGTCGAAAATGAGGGTAGTAACTGAAGCAAAGATACACTGACTGACTCGCCATGGCTTGCTCAGCCTGATTTCGCATACAACCCAAGTACCACCTGCCTTGCCACCTGCCATTGGGCATAAAGCCATCAGTGGGCCGGGCCTCCCACCTCAATCATTAATCAAGAAAATGGTTCACAGACTTGCCTACAACAATCTGAGAGAGGCAGTTTCTCAGTTGATGTTTGTGTCTAATTGACAGAAGTATCTCTAGTTTGTGTCAAGCTGACAAAAACTAATCAGTACAGCCTGTGAAGGCAAACAGGTTGATTTTTTTTTTTTTTGATACCTTGCTGAGTCTTGGGATATAAAATGGCTGTCTACGCATGAGCAGTTCCATAAAATGTGCTCAGTGCTGAAGACAATATTCATCAGGCTTATTTAAAAGTATTATGCAGCAATGGAGCAAATCAGAAGTATCCACACACTAGTGAGAGTGTAAGCCGGAAAGAAATATCTTCACTTCATTTGCCCATGTATTCCTGCTCATTTGCCAAGCCGTTCAACTTTTAAATTTTACTTTTGAAATAATCCAAAAGATGAAAAAGTTATACCCAGATATGTAGAATTTTTTAAATGAACAAAATAAGTTTAAACCATGTAAATTGTGTTGAAAAGTCATAGAATAATTAAATTACAGAATCAAAGTAGATGATCCTGCAGCTATGGACATGTTTATAAAAGTGCCATAACTTAGAAATTTGCTTATACAAAATGTATTCCTGAGGTTAAGGGCACTGGCTGCTCCTGCGGGGGACCTGTGCTCAGTCCCAGCACCCCGATGGCATCTCACAACTGCCTCTAACCCCAGCTCCAAGGCACTTGGACTTTAAAGCAAAAGGCACACATGATACACATAAATATGCAAGAAAACACTCATACACATAAAACAATTTTTAAAAAAAACTATTTGCAACCCATATAATTAATTCTGTGTCCATCTTCCCTCATATTAAAGTAAAAAGCAAGATACTAAATTATATATAGATTGTGAATCTGTGTGTAAAAAGCACAAACACAAAATAAAGAATCTGTCAACTGTTCTATGTACTCAAAATATGACCAGAAGAGCCAAGGCAAGCGCCCCAAGGAGGTTCACTTGTGGTTTTTAAGTAAAGCCTGAAACATTGCCACAGAGTCACATTTGGCATGTTCTAGACGGGGCAACGATGTTGACAATGTATGTGCAAAGAATCTAAATGTAAACCTAATTTCAGATTTAATTTTCAGATCTTGTTCGGGTTCAAGAGTCCAGCCCGACCAGGGCACCTATGGACTACAACTCCCAGAATGCAAGGGGTTCTTACCCACACGCCCGGGCTCCTGATGCGTACATTTCCCAGAAAGCCCAGCGATCACGCCGGCGCGCGCGTGCGCTCTGGCGCCACTAGTCTCTTCTCACTTGGGTTTGACCTACAGCCGCCCGGGAAAAGATGGCCGCCTCAGCAGCGTCCGGGCTGTCCCGACAGGTAGACGCTGGTGGGAGGGTCCCTCCTGGGGTTGCCGGTCCCCGGCTCCCAGCGCCGCGTGCGAGGCCGTGACTGAGGGGTCAGGCCGCCCACCCAGCCTCGTGGGGCCCGGTGACTGCAGGCAGCGTGGGGCGCATCCGCGTTTGTTCTCCGTGGGGAGTGGGCACGGATTGCGCTGTCTTGACCTTGACACCCAGGAGTCAGCTGTGTAGCCGAGCAGCTGGCAAGGGCTTGAGAGAAAGAACTGGGGGAAGCACATGTCTAGCCTTGTTGTAAGCCTGTCAGGGCTAGCTGCTGCTTAGGAGTATTGAGTGTTCGTAAAGAACATTCCAAGCGTTTATAGAAAAGGAGAAAGGGTTAAACCTCTCCTCTTTGGCTGGCAGCCAGTAAGTGATGGTGAGATTGGAACCCGCCAAGTCCAACAGAACCTGGATCATCTGGTGTGATAATTTTCATTGTATTCCATTCATAGTTTCTATCAAGGCGTTAGAAAGCTTTTGACCCTCAGCCAGTTGTAATCGCGTACATTCTAGAGATGGACATATGACAGTGACCTGTGCCCTCGTGAAGTGACTTTTAAACTGGATTCCAGGCTTTTCCAGTCACAGACACAACGTCCTCTCTTAAGACCTGAAGCCTGGTACTGTATCAAGAGAATTAATGTTTAGTCTTAGCATTTCAGTTCCTAAGCACGTAGGTTTGCTTGAATCAGCCTGGGCTCCGCTTATGTTTATTAAAGTTTTTCTCAAAGGTGATAGAAATGGAAATCCTCCACTTCCATAAAGCGTTTTCCCCAAATATCATAAAGCTCTTAATTTTTTTTTTTTTTTTTGAAAAATTCAGTTTTTGGAAGTTAGTGTTTTCTTTCTCAGCTACCCAGGGAGGAAGGTGGTGGGAAGGCGGTTTCTGAAGGGATTTGGGGTGGTTCTCAATAGGGAGTGTATAGGGAATAAAAAGCAGTTCCCACTCGCATAACCTACGTGATAAGGGGATTATACAACTGTTCCACTACGTTATTTTAGCACATTGCCAAGCTAATGCAGAAACCCTGTCTGATCTGTTGTCTTTTGTTCTAAAGGTTCGAAGCTTCAGTACGTCTGTGGTCAGGCCCTTTGCCAAGCTTGTAAGGGTATGTTAGCTTACTTTTTTAATCTTTTTGTGGCTGGAAAGCAATGTGAGAGTGAGTTGAACAGAGATATGGTGAGGTGTGTAATTACTAACCTTTGTCTGCACGGTAGCAGTTCTTAAATGAGTGCCTGGGATGCAGGGGTGCTGGTGGGCGCCTGTCACATATGGTGGGCTCAACCCTAGTCTTTAATGTTCTAAAAATGACTTGTCTGGGCCCAGCAAGAGGGTTCAACAGGTAAAGGCTGGTTGGTGGTAAGCCTGAGAGTGCGAGTTCAGTCCCTGGATCCCATGTGGGGAAAGGAAAGAAAGACCTTAAAGTTGTCTTCTGTTCTCCACATGTGGTATACACGCACGCACGCACGCACGCACGGCGTGTGTATAAAAGAATCTTACATTGTTTTTCCTAGTCACCCTCCATAGAGGCTAGCCTTTTGTTCACTTTTTATGAAGGAACTATTTCTAACAAAAGAAAGTGAAGTGCCCAGATTCTCAGGTAGTTGATACTCTTCAGTGACTCCATGTTGCTTCTTGACTCCAGCAGCAATGGGGCATGCTTGCCGTCTGCACCTTTCTTCCCCAAGCAGAATCAGTACTGACAGGTCCTGTTCCAGGCACCAACAGTCTCACCATTGCAGAGGTCTGCCAGCCCAGTCTGTTTAAACCAGAAGTCTGACTGACCTCTGACCTATGCAGATTGAAGTGTGGCTGCATGTGCCTTTATTTTGTAGTTCTTTATTACAAGCTTACGGCTGTCATATGCTCTCTGGCACCCAGGCTAGTGGTCTGCACTCACAGTCGCCTCTGGAATGGCAGAACGGAATGCTCTAGGGACATTAGGTGGCAATACACACCACGCTTCTTATCAGCACCAAATTCCTTCATCCTCTGTGAGTGGAGCCATTTTATCCCTCCTGAGAACTTCATAGAACACCACGTGCCCGTGATGGGGACGCATACACACGTGCACTTCTTACACACTGCCCCCTGCTCTGCTTATCCTCACAACTACCTGCTGTAGTACTAAACTCCTATGCTTAGGCCAAAGAAAAGCAAAAGTTTGCCGTCACAGTTGCAGGGAGGGAGGGCTGGGAGAGACGCTGGACACTAAGGGTAGAGAGTCCCGGCAGGGAGACGTCCCTAGTTTGTGATCTCATTTAGGAACTGCACCTTGGTGAAGCACTTCACTGGCTTGGCAGGGGGAGTGCGGCCTCCGAGTTAGGAGTAATTCTGTCCTGATGTAGCTGCCTCACCCCCCTCCTCCCTCACTCTTGTCTCCAGCCCCCTGTTCAGGTCTACGGCATCGAAGGCCGCTATGCAACCGCCCTGTACTCTGCTGCATCTAAACAGAATAAGCTGGACCAGGTGGAGAAGGAGCTGCTGCGGATGGGGGTGAGGGGCTCTCTCGTCGGGCCTGGGCCTGTTTCTGTTCCTGTTCCTACATTTCGTCTTCAGTTGTCATAACTGTACATTCCTAACAGCGTATAACCTATAAAAAGAACCACTAGAAACTACAAAAAATGTTTACTGTAGACATGTTCTTAATAATAAGACCACTTTATTATTCTGAAACTTTTGTGTAATGCGAGGTAGGAGATGCATAAGTATATTAATGTGAACTCAAGCTTCCCAGCTAGAAAATGAAATATAACTCAAGAACACTTGCCATTTTAGAAAAGCGTTTAAAGATCAAGTTTATGTCTTTTGACTGAATTTTCACTGTACTGAAGTTATATTTTCTTCATGAAAGTTTCTTTAGAAACTTGCCCTGGGTTTCATTTTTTTAAAAAATCATTTCTCTCTTGGGAGTTGGGGAGTGTCAGGCACACACGGGGCAGGTACAGAGGTCAGAGCCCTCCCCTTCCACTGAGTTGTAGGGTCAAACTCAGGCCATTGGCCTTGGCAGCAGGGGCCTTTGAGCCTGGGCCCAAGATGTGAAGAAGAGTGACTGGATGCACAGTCGGGGCTGGGTGTTAGTGGCAGCACCCAGGGCCACCAGGAAGAGGACCTTCCTCTTTGCATTTTCTCTTGAAACACAAAAGAGAAACCCAAGTGTGTCTCAGGTTAGAGGCCACCCCTTCCATTTCCTCAGGGGTAGCTGCCCCGAGGCTGTGGGGCTCCCTAAAGGAAGAGCTGAGAGAGTGTAGACTCAGCCACTCAAGAGAAAAGGTAGGTTTTTAGTTACATGTATTAAGAATACTTTGTAATCTGCACATCTACTGAAGAGAAAAAGCCAACTGCCCAGGCTAATACCGTGTCCTCTGTGTGTAGATACACCACAGCACGGGTGCCGCACTGTGTCCTCTGTGTGTAGATATATCATAGCACGGATGCTGCAGCTGCTCGCCTCATTCTGTCAGCTTAAGCTAGTGCCCAGATTTGATAGCATAAGTTCAGCCTTGTCTTCCCCTGTCTGCAGATAATACCAAGGAGCTTGGCTGGGCCTAGCCTCTCCCCTGTGGGGAGGCACTGACGGACTGACAGGCCCTGTGCTGGTGAGCACTGCATGTGGCGGGCAGTTCCGCTCTATTTGAGCCAGGCAGTCTGTCCACCATCAAGATGGTGGTTTTGGTAGTGGACATTAGACTGGGGTTTGGAGCAGGCAAGATGGTGCATTGGGTAAGGACACTTGCCACCAAGGTGACAACCTGAGTTCATTTTCTGGGACCCACGTGGTGGAAGGAGAAAACCAACTCTAAGGCTGTAGGGCTCCCTGTTCTTTGGCCTGCACACATTTACTGTGACCCACACAGTATTTACTGAGAACACACAGGTATGTGTTCGTTCTCATTCTCTCTCTCTCTCTCTCTCTCTCTCTCTCTCTCTCTCTCTCTCTCTCTCTCTCTCATGTTTTTAATTACTTAGGTTTTGGTTTGATAGAATCCAATAGTCAGTCATAGAGGAAAAAGAGGGGAGATAGCTATCTGAGGTTCCGTAAGTGAGATTCTGGGGGTCTGAGGGGGAGTGGTGGTGTGATAAGAGAAGTCACCCTGACCATCTTCTGATGCTGCTGGACTTAGTTAGATTTGTTCAGGAGCTCTGTCGGAGGAGGGCACAGTTAGAGTCTCTTGAGACAGAAGCTCAGGGGCTCAGTGTACTTGGGATGGTGTAGTGAGAAAAGCGCCGTGTCATACATGGTGAGACTTCAGCTGCTTAATTCTTAGGATCCTTTAAAATGCATGTAAGAAACTTCATAAGGTGTTTTTGAAATTCTTCAAAACATGTTTTTAATGCCATGTAAAGTCATGAACAAAGCTGTGTAGCAGCTGGGATTGTGTGTGTGCTTTCAGCAACTCCTGAAGGACCCCAAGGTGTCCCTCGCTGTTCTGAACCCCTACGTCAAGCGCTCCATCAAAATGAAAAGCCTGAGTGACATCACCAGAAAGGAAAAGTTCTCCCCGCTGACGGCCAACCTCATGAGTGAGTGCAGGATGGCCCCAGTGAGCTTCTCTTAAATAACTGTTGGGGGAGTGTGGGGCAGGAACCTGGTGCCCCAGGAAGTCAAAAGAGGACATCGGATTTCCTGGACCTGAAGTTACAGATGGTTTGTGAGCCACCATATGGGTGCTGGGAACTATACCTGGGTTCTCTGCAGGATCAACAAACAGTGCTCATAACCACTAAGCTGTCTCTCAAGACCCCATTATCATATTCTTAAAGTACTTTGAATATGGTATTTTCAGGCTACAAGGCGGCATTGTTTTGGGTGATTCAGTGAGTTTCCTGTCACTTTCCCAGATTTACTTGTTGAAAATGGTCGCATAACCAACACCCAGGGCGTCATCTCTGCCTTTTCCACCATCATGAGTGTCCACCGTGGAGAAGTACCATGCACAGTGACCACAGCATCTGTAAGTAGCAGGCTCTGTTGCACTGTTGACGGTTCTGTCAGCTTTCACTTGGAAGGCCCAGAGTGTGTCCTATTAGTGGTTAGTGAGTGTTTCATGAAATAGTGATTTAGGTCCCTTTACAACCTGAAGTCTTAAATGCCATATTGAGTTCTAGAATGGGTGTCTAACCTGTGGGTTGGGGTGCACAGGCCCTTTGACCCACTGGAATGAAGCATTAACTAGCCACCATTTATCGGGGCTGCCATTTACTGGGGGTACCTTGTAATATGTTACTGCTCTCAGAAGATAGGTATAAAGTTGAAAGGTAATTGTCTTTATTTTGTGGTCAGGAAACTGAAGCCTAGGATGGGCTCAGGATCTGAGCACAGGCCTCTCTTCTCAGAGACCTGTACTCCTTATACATTGTATACCCTGTGACAAGTCATTTTATTGTCTTCCCCGAGACATGGGTCGGCCAAAACAGGAAAAGCGTTTGATGCATACACACAAGTAGTAGTTGCAGTGTGCAGCCCCTGGCCTTGTCCAGGTTATAGTTCAGTGATTTAGGACACCTATGGAGCTTTGTGGGGAGGGGAGGTCTTGTGTGGCCAAGCCCTGTGCCTAGAACCAGTGCATTAGGAGATACATTGTGATGTGGTCATCCTTAGCCCCCACCCAACACACATGCATGTGCACACAGGTCTGCCAGGAATCGCTGGCCTGTCTTGGTTTCATCCCCACTGTGGCGTCTCCCTCTCCCTGCTCTGTTTAAAGGATGCTTGCTTCTTTTGCAGCCTCTCGATGAAGCGGTTCTCTCTGAGTTAAAGACAGTGCTGAAGAGCTTCCTGAGTCAAGGCCAAATCCTGAAACTGGAGGTCAAGGTGGGTTTGCCTCATTGTGGAGTGTGTCATCAGTGCCGAGGTGCGGCTTACACAACATGCGGTGTCGTGGGTGGCCTGCCTACCCCCAGAGGTTTTCGTCTACCCACCTGATGGAGCTGTGTTTCATGTGCGTGACCTGTTTTCTCTCCTAGACTGACCCGTCAATCATGGGTGGGATGATTGTCCGAATCGGGGAGAAGTACGTTGATATGTCTGCAAAGAGCAAGATCCAGAAACTCAGCAAGGCCATGCGGGAGCTCTGAGAGCTTGACTGTCGCCTGCGCGAGCTCTCGTCCTTGGAGCAACAATAAAATGCTTCCTGAACAGAGGGCGTGACGGTCCTTGTCCTGTAAGGGGCAGTGCCAGGTTTCCCTCCTCCCACGGGACCCTCTAGTCTCAAGGTTAGACAGTCCTTGGGGTTGGAGGATTCAGTTTGTATGTGTTGTTCTTAGGAATTCATTGCTTCAGTTAGCACTGTACACATTCACAGTCTGGCACCGCCAGTCAAAGTCCCAAGTCCTTGGGGTAGCTGAGAACC